>NC_067401.1:486162711-486195733 GCF_016432865.1 Antechinus flavipes | reverse complement strand
TTAAAAGAGATAAGGAAGGGCACTATATCTTGCTAAAGGGTAGCATGGATAATGAAGCACTATCTATATTAAACATATTTGCACCAAGTGGGTAGCATCTAAATTCTTAAAAGAGAAATTAAGAGAGCTGCAAGAAGAAATAGACAGTAAAACTATAATAGTGGGAGATCTTAAACTTGCACTCTCAGAAATTGTTTTCTATTTGATTACTGTCCTTCATTGCTCTGGAAATCTCTATCTATCCATTTATCTAGCTATCCATCTACTTATCTACCTACTACCATAATACTACTAAGTTTCTGACTTTTGTTCCAAGAAAATAAATCATAGTTTGGTCTTGGATTCCAAATGTATCTGCCAGAAGAATACTGTTTTCTAGGTGGGACAGGGCAGGGCAAAAAAAAAAAAAAAAGAAGAAGAATTTCTGCTTTTCGATAGGAGTAATTCCAAATGTCTAAAATTTTTCTGGATGACTGATGGAAATTTAAGGGCAAATACTCTAAAAGATAGGAATGAAAGCCTTAGGACCAAGGAAAGTTTTGTCAAATTCTTTTATATCCAGTTTCATAAGTGATATAGACATTTCTCTTCTTAATAAATAAGAATTCTTCAAAATGATCTGACCTGTCTCTACCATCAATCTTTGTAATTAATTTATCCCAGGAACCATCAATGTAATCCTGCTTTGAATCATGACTTATTGAACACTACTATACAATTATATTAGATTAGTTGGTTTTATGACTTCAATATCAGTTAAATATCGGCAAATAATATATTCTATTTTATATAAAATATGCATAGAATAGACTGCAACAAGTTCATCTTTTATTGGTTTTCATTCAATAATGTGTTCACAGTACATTTGAAATTTGAAATAGCATCATTTTTGGCACCTAATATATAATCATAAAACTCTTTAAGAAAAGAAAAACCTCTGGCAACTATTCCAATTTATAATAGCACTGAATGTTAACCAACTGAATGTTGGTCATTCTCTTCATTCTATTGATATTTGAATGAAGTGCAAATGGGAAAATTATTTTAAGGTAAAGTGTTTCCTCAAAATTTATTTTTAAAGAAAATTTAAAGTAACAAAATATGTCCCGGCATCCAACAATCAAACAATTCTTTCCATCTACCCAGAAGGTTATGCCTTTCTCATTGCTTCCTCAATTATTATTTGGAATAATATTTTCTACTATTTGCTCTATTTTCTGGCAGTTGTAGAGCCACCCTCTCCATCCCGTGTCCTATGCCAGGGGTTCATCGGGTCTATTGTCCATACATGTCCAACTCAACCTGGTGAACTTAGCCTATCTCCTCTATATTTAAAACGGACTCCTTGGAATTTGATCAAGAACTCTTATTGTCTATCCCCTTTAGGAGAACTATATTCAACAGACAAAAGAGTTTAGAGGATGAACACAAATCTGGGGATGCTAGATTTGATTCCTGGCCTCTTTGTTGCTATAAATATTTTCCAAGTTCCCTTTAGGCACATAGACTTCGACAATTAGCTATCAGAATAAAACAATATAAAAGAAATAACTTAAGGAGCAAGATAATCCACAGATTGCAAGATGATGGGAATGAGGTCTAGATAAAGGACTATCATAAGTAGTGTAAAAGAAAAGGTCTAAATGAAAGGAGTGGATAGTACATGATGGGAATTTCTTTGGTTATACCAAAAATATAAAGAGAAAATTAGACTTTAATAGTAGAATGATTACTACAAGTCATATTACAATGATATCAGGGCCCTAGGCACAATTATTTGTGCTATGACAGGGGTCTATAGGTAGTACATTATTTGAAGAAGAGATAAGACGGAGCTCTGGCTCCTAAGAAGATAACAATATTTTATTCCTTAGAAATGAGAACTCTACAAAATACCCAAGTAAAATTTTAATTGTACCCTTAACTAACAAAATAGAGAGAATCACCTGTATGCTCTGACACCTAGCATAATGCCTAGCTCATAGTACATATTTTATAAGTGTTGCTTGATTAATTGATTGATTGTAGGCTCCTTCACCCAATGCAGAGGTACACAAAGAGACTGAAGTAGACAAGCTAATAGCTTGAAAGAAGATTGAAAAAATAATGCAAAATAATCAGAAAGTAATCAAAAAATCACAAATTCCAAAGCTCAGTTTGGAATGGGCAGGGTTCACAACCAGCAGAAAGAGGGTGTCCATAAACAAAGCGTAGCCCAGGATGACTCCAGTGACACGAGTAGGAAACTCATCAACAAACTAAATGGCCTCAGGCAGACCTTGTGCTTAAATGGCAGCCCTAAAAAGTTTCTAGATGTGGAGCAACTTTAGAGTCCAGTGTCAGGAGGCAAGGACCTTGGGGAAGCAAAACCTATAGAGGAACAACTCAGGTGCTGGTGACAAGAAAATAGTCAAACTTGAGAGCAATCTGAAAGCCCTCCCAAAAAAGAGAAAGGAGGAATTAGAATTGGAATACAATCAAAAATAGGTGTGACCTTTTCACTCCACTTAAAAGTATAAGAATGGATTATGATACCAACAAAAACCTCCAATTTAGAAACTATAAGTACTGAGATCAAATATTTCAGATCAAATACAGAAAAACAGTCAATGATACTATGAGGATACTTGAGACCCAGGTAGTATGCCCCTAGGAAGAGTATGATTCCACACTAATTAAATTAAAGCTCTAGGAAAAAATATTCTGTCCACTGGCAGCACATTTCTCCCTGGGAGAAATGAAACAAGATATATAAAATGGAATATATAGGTAGGAAAAAATGACAAGGAAAATGGGCAAATAAAAAAAGGTGGTGTAAACTCTTGGCCCAAAACTGAATTTCCTGGGAGCAAATAGGAAACAACTAACAAATGAGACAATCAAAGACAGCTTTTAAAAATCACTAAATGGAAAAGTAAAAGAGAAGAAAACATAAAAACAAAATATCAAAAATAATTTACCAGAATAAAAAGATCAAAAAGAAATAATGTAAGAATTATTGGACTATTTGAAAATCATAGACTACTGCTCCCATTTCTGGCTTGGATAAATGTGTTTTCTCAATATTCAAAATTGCTTTTTGTCTATCATTTAATGGGAAGAAATTAAATTGTCAAGAGTAAGCCAAAACTATTACAGTTTCCCTAGAAGTGAGCTGAAATGTGCTTTTATTCTGAATCCTCTTAAAGATACTGTATCTCAATGCTACAAATATCTGAAGTATATGATAAATATAATTATATCTCAATTTCTTTCTTGGAGATAGGAAAGATGAGGATTGACTGAATAAGCATAGCTGTCCTGGATTTTACATGCTTTTACCTAAGATAGAATACAAATAGCACACTTTTTGCTCTTTCTATAATAGAAATGAGCCTCCCTGGAGTAAGCTTAATACCTGTCTCACTATATGCCTATAACTTGGGCTTCCTTGGATATCTGTAGAGCTGCCTTTAAATCATTACAAGAGCCAATCTACCTCATACAAATTTTACAAATAGGTGAAGAAACTCAGACACAGCAAAGTTAAATGGCTTTCCCAAAGTTAAACTATTAGTAAATGTCTCAAGATTTAATTACAAGACTCTGATTTCAAGTCCACCACTCTGTCCTCTATTCTGATAGTCTTTTCACCACTTGACAATTTAGAATTTGATAAAAATAATTTTAATTTCTTTGAGAACAAATCTATTCTTAATAAAAATGACTACCTTCAAATTAACTGTCTCAAAGGTTCTGTGCAGTTTTTTTTTTGTTTTTTTTAGAATTGAAAGTGACCTTGTAGTTTATTTTCCCTCATGATTTTTTTTTTAAATAGAGGAATCTGAGGTCCAAGGAGTCAGAGAAAGAATAATCATATGTAAAATAAATATCAGTTTCAGAGGGGTTAAAAATAGAAAGAGTAATAAACAAATATCAAGTTTGGGTTTAATGAAGAGGGACAGAGGAATAGGAGAATTTTTCAGTCATAAATTACTAATGTTAATAAGATTTCTTGTCTATCTCATCATCAACAAATACAAGTAATCTGCAAGAAAAGATGAGGTGAAATATGGTCAAAGGTATATGTAAAAGTGGTTACCTTGGCAAAGGGAAAAGTCATCTTTTCCAGTGAGATGGGGTTGAAGGAAAGATTAGGGGCAGAAAACAATTGAGTGATATAATAGAAGAAAAGGAATAGACAAGTGAGCTTTAGATCAGAGTCTGCAATCTTTAGTGAAGTATAAAACAATGTTTTCTTCTGAGGAGGTAATGCATTAAAAGGCATAGGAGGCTTAAAAAGGAATGAGAAGAAATGGGAAAGATGCCATTAAATAGGGAAATAAATAAGTTGGGAGGAAGTATATAAAATAATTGCTCTGTTATAATTAGTGCCAAATTTAGGTAATGTAGTATAAATTTGTAATGGATTTAACGTAGTTTTGTGATTTTCTGAAGCTTTATTCAGCAACACCTGAAGAGGTATAAAGACAATGAATAGTGAGACATATCAAACATTAGGACTTAGCAAGATATGATCAGTATTAGGAAAGGGGAGTCAAAAAACTAAAGAATAGCTTTATTCAATAAATCAATGCAAGATGGGAGGGGGAAAGAAAAAAATGTAGCCATTGTTGGACTGATAGCTTGGGAAAGAAATTATATTGGAAGGTTTGGAAGTTCCAGTGAGTATGAATAACAGGATTAAGACCCAAAAGATAGAAATAAAACAAAATGAATGACAAAGGATTATAATAAAATTAAGGAGTTTTGGAACTTGTGAATGTGGAAGTTGAAAATGTGTAGATAATAAGACCAAAGGGGTGATGTCTGTAAACTAGAGATAAAGTGAAGGAATAGGCAATGAGAAATGACTAGATTGAATGGGGGCTTAAAGTGTTTGAAAGAAATTCAAAATGTATGTTGAAATCCCTTAATAGAAGGTTTGATTTGGGAATAAGAAAAAGATTGTTAAATGGGTATTGAACTCATTGAGAAGGAAGAAGAATGTTCTATATGTCTGTAGATAATAGCTACCAGACTCTTTGTTGAGTGCTAAGTTTCGATTGAATAAAACTCAAAAAAGTGGTTATTCAGTGATGATGGTGTTGGGAAAGTCTGGTATAGTTAATAGGAAGTAAGAAGTATTTTCATTCTCTAACCAGTAACAGATCACTCCAATATTAATAAATGATCCTGGAAAATGCATTTAAGGAGGAGCCAGATCTTAGTGAGAGACAAAAGATAGAGGAAATTTAAAAAAAAAAAAAAAAAAGAAAACTTTCTCAACTGCATTCTTCTTGGATGAGGGAATATGTATGTATCTATTTACATTTGTGTACATAGTTATTGTTGTTTTTCCTTTATTCTCTATCAAGCAGATGATGCCATTACAGAAATTGAATTGGATTTAAGTGAGGGAGGGCTGTGCAAGGTCACCTGCCTCACTTTCCCCTCCAGAACCATCTGGGTTCAGTGGCAAGATATAGATCAAGGTAACTAGAGATGGTCTTGGATGAAAAGGGAGATTTTGGTCTTTTTAAACTAAGGTCTTCAACAGGTATCAGTTTGACTGAGTCTACATCCACTCAATGATTAAGGCAAAGTAGCAATTAAGACAAAGAATCTCCTCTTCCACCTAATCCAAAAAAAATTCTAAATAAACTTAGTCATATAGTTATCTGTACATACATGTCAATGTATATATATACACATATATATGTATATATATATATATATATATATATGCTAAAGAGAAACGCACAATTAACAATTCTAGCCACAAATGCAAATGTGAAGAAGATAGCCATAAAAAGAGGGTACCTAAATGAATTTAAAAAACAGAATTCAACTTTATTTGTTTACCATAAACATACTTGAAACAAAATGTTTCACTCCAAGGTACTATCGAGGGTTAAAGCAGAATTTCTATGCTTCAGAAAAAAAAAAAAAGAAAATCTCATACAAGCTTGTAGTTACAAGGTACATAGTTGAAAGATATGAACAAAAAATTAACATGTATAGAGGCACCATAAATAATAAAATAATGAATTGGACAGCTTTGGAAGCCATACTATGGGACTAATGATGTGAGGTGATAATATATAATAATAAAGCAATAATAATCTCATACAAGCTTATAGTTACAGAGGTACATAGTTGAAAGATATGAACAAAAACAATAACTTATATATAGAGACACCATAAATAATAAAATAATGAATTGGACTGCTTTGGAGGCCATACTACGGGACTCATGATATGAGGTGATAATATATAACCTTGTCATACACCTTTTTCAATAGGTTATATATTATCACCTTACTTATTTAACTCATGTGCAGAATACAATATGTGAAAACAACCTAGATGAATCAAAAGCCAGAACTAAAACTTGTGAGGAAATATCAGCAATCTCAGGCATACAGGTGAGATCACTCTAATTGCAGAAAGTGAAGAACATTTAAAAATAACATTGAGGGTGAAAAGGAGAGTAAAAAAAAAGTGACTTGAAGCTCAATATTAAAAAAAAATACTAAGATCAGAACGACTGATCCCATTATTTTCCGACATAGAAAGGGAAAAGAAATGGAAGTACTGGCAGATTTTATAAGCTTGGGATCAAAAATCATTGCAAATGGTAATTGCAGCTATGAAATGTAAAGATACTTGTTCTTTGGAAGGAAAGTAATGGCAAGTCTAGATAGCATGCTAAAGAGCAGAGACATCATCTTGCTGACAATGATCCACACAGTCAAAGCCATGTATGTCTGTGAGAGTATGACTATAAGGAAAGGCAAGCACTACAGAACTAAAGCTGACCAATTGTAAAGTTGAAGACGCATTTTGAGAGTCCTTTAAACAGCAAGAAGGTCAAACCAATGAATACTTAAATAAATTAATTCAGATTATTTGTTAAAAGGTTCACTACTGAAGCTAAAGCTTAAATAATTTGGCTACACAATGAGATGGGACTCATTAGAAAAGATCTCAATATTGGGAAAGATTGGAGGCAAAAGGAAAAGGAATCACAGAGGATGAAACAGATAGTATCATGGAACAATTAACATGAACTTGGACAAACATTGGGAGGTAGAGAAGAATAGAAGATCCTAGAGTTCTATATTGCATAGGATCATGAAAAGTCAGACATGACTGAACAACTGAACAACAACAATAATCATACTTCCTGCCTTTTGGCAAAGAGATGATAAAGTAGAATTGCAGAATGATGCATATATTTTAGACATATCACATAACTGGGTTTCTTTTGCATAACTATACTTTTAGTTATAAGAAAGGAATTTTATTTCATTTTTTGAAAAGCAGAAAAATTTTAGTGAGGAGTATTTGTATACTGATAATTATATTTAAAATGGAAAAAAAAAAAAGAGATAGTGTGATTTACTTTCCTCAATCTTTTCATGAGGCAATTGGGGATAAGTAATTTGACCAAAGTCACACAGCTAGGAAGTGTTAAATGTATGAGACCAGATCTGAACTCTAATCCTCCTAACTCCAGGGCTGGTGCTCTATCCACTGTGCCATCTAGATGTCTCTTGTGTGACTTATTTAAAAAAAAAAAACACAGAAGAAAGTAGAAATACAGAAAAGGAGTATTATTGAAAATAACTTGCTAGTTGTGTGATTGTTAAGTCACTTAACCCCAATTGCCTCACCAAAAAAAGAAAAAAGAAAAGAAGAAGAAGAAGAAGAAGAAGAAGAAGAAGAAGAAGGAGGAGGAGGAGGAGGAGGAGGAGGAGGAGGAGGAGGAGGAGGAGGAGGAGGAGGAGGAGGAGGAGGAGGAGAAGGAGAAAAAGAGAAAAAAGAAAAAATTAACATCATAAAATTTTAATTTTTTAAAAAAGTTGCATGTAGTATAGATTCACAGTTTTTATATAGCATATAGTCTCTGTTCTTTGCAAAAGAAAAATCATTGGTGTTCATTTAATAAATTCATAATAAGAAAACATGGTTTTTAAAAGAAAAATCATAGAAAATAGAAGTACTACAAAACTAGAGGTAAGAAAATATTTAATTGGGAGGGAAGAACAAATGGAATCAGCAAACTACAGGTCAATGAGTTTGAATTCATTTTCTGGTAAAATTCCATAATCTCCATTGGCCATATTATACCATTCATTTTGATGGATAACCTGTAGAAATTGTCCATCTTTATGTTTAGCACAGACAGATAGAAAATAGTGGGACTCAAAGTTTAAATTCCAAAGAGGCCATAAAGGAGGGAAAGGGAACATGCAAAAATGTTTGTGGCAGCTTGTTTTGTTGTGGCAAGAAACTGGAAATTGAGTGGAGGTCCATAAGTTAGAGAATGGCTGAATAAGTTATGGAATGTTACTGTTCTGTAAGAAATGACCAGCAGGATGATTTCAGAGAGGCCTGGAGAGCCTTACATGAACTGATGCTAAGTGAAATGAGCAGAACATAGCAAGAAGATTATAGGATGATCGATTCTGATGGAT
This sequence comes from Antechinus flavipes, assembly GCF_016432865.1. Lineage (NCBI taxonomy): Eukaryota > Metazoa > Chordata > Mammalia > Dasyuromorphia > Dasyuridae > Antechinus > Antechinus flavipes. Next base: position 486,187,271 of record NC_067401.1, on the reverse strand, counting down.
GTGGTTCTTTTCAACAGTGAGATGATTGAGGCCAGTTCCAATGGTCTTGTGATGAAGAGAGCCATCTACACCCAGAGAGAAGACTGTTGGAGTTGAGTGTGGTTCATAACATAGTGTTTTCACTCTTTTTGTTGTTGTTCACTTGCATTTTGTTTTCTTTCTCACTTTTTTCCTTTTGAGCTAATTTTTCTTGTGCAACAAGATAAATATGTATGCATATATTGGGCTTAACATATATTTTAACAAATTTAATGTATATTGGATTTTTGCCATCTAGGGAAGGGAGGGAAGCAAGAGAAAATTTGGAAGATAAGGCTTTGCAAGGATCAATATTTAAAAATTATCTATGCATATGTTTTGAAAATAAAAAGCTTTAATAAAAAATAAAGGGAAAAAAAACTTCTTGGGCTCTTTTTGTAGTGTCAAAGAATTGGAAAATGAGTAGATGCCCATCAATTGGAAAAGGAATGAATAAGTTGTAGTATGTGAAAATATTGGAATATTATTATTCTATAAAAAAATGATGAATAAGATTTTAGATTTTAGAAAGGCCTAGAAAGATTTACATGAATTGATGCTAAGTGAAACAAGCAGAAACAGGAATACATTTTACAAAGTAACAGCAAGATTGTTTATGATCAAATATGAAAGACTTGTTTTTTTCTCAGCAGTTCAGTGGTTCAAAGCAATCCCAATAAATTTTGGATAGAAAATGCCATCTGCAGCCATAAAGAGAACTATATAGATTGAATGATGCATTAAAAAAGTGTATTTTAAAAGTTAATATGTATTTCAAAAATTTAAAAATAAGTATGTGAAGAAAAAAACAAAAAAATAGAAAACTGCATGGGCAGACACAGGACAAAGCTAGATGGACAGCTAGAAGGTTCTAATAATGTTTTTGAAATGAGGAAAAAGCAAGAAAGACCGCCAACGAATTCATGGGAAAATATAGATAAGAGATAAAAAAGAGAGATGAGTATTAATTAATTGTGTAATAAATTCTTGAAATGAACTCCCAAATTGATAAATCATAAGAATAGTTAAATATTTGAGTTGATACATGAATAAAGAATACCTTATTATAGTCACTTGATTCTACTCTCTGATTTTCCTACTCTGATTCACTTCCCTAATCTTTCCTCTTGAATTCCTTCAAGTTTGTGAAATATGTGTTTATTTTAGTTCTATTATACACTTTATAAAAAATTGAACCATTCATTTTCTTTTGAATACTGTACATATTAATTTAAATATTTTCAACATAATAGAATTATGAATTAAATGTTATTTCATATTACAACCTTCCCACTCTTTTTTGGTTTTGAATAACACTCTAGTTACAAGAACACTGGGAAATGAATATAAACTGCTTGCATTTTTGTTTTTCTTCCCGAGTTATTTATACCTTCTGAATTCAATTCTCCCTGTGCAACAAGAAAACTATTCGGTTCTGCACAAATATATTGTATCCAGGATATACTGTAACCTATTCAACATGTAAAGGACTGCTTGCCATCTGGGGGAAGGGGTGGAGGGAGGGAGGGAAAAAATCGGAACAGAAATGAATGCAAAGGATAATGCTGTAAAAAATTACCCTGGCATGCGTTCTATCAATAAAAAGATATTAAAATTAAAAAAACAAAAAAAAAACAAACAAAAAAAACCACTCTAGTTATCATCACTTCCATTTTCACCATCATTTTCTTCTAGACATAATATAAATAACATATCACAGTACCAAATTCTGCATCTAAATTATTTTAGTATCATATGCCTTTTTTTAAAAAAAGCTATATTGGCTATGGGAGTTCATAACTTCTTTTAGTAATATATTCTATAATCTGAACCATCATTGTCAAGATACAGTTTCTAAATCTCCATCTCCCTCCCTCCTTGGCAGTATGAACTCCTGTATATACAACGAACCTTATTTCTTCTATTATCTTCCTAACCTTTCCAAGCAATAATCTTAGTGGCTGAGAGTTAAATTTTACTTCCTTCTCCATTCCAAAGGAGATATTAATTATCAATTAAAAATAAGGAGGAACCAGAAAAAAAAGCAAGAGGAATAATGCAAAAATTAGAAAATCTAATCTTAAATAAATGAGAATAGAGTGACATCTCACATATATAAAAAGATTTCTTCCATAAAGTTTAATCAATTTTGTAAAAATGTTGAGATTATTATAAAATTCTCTCCACTTGCAATTCAAATCAACTAATATATATAAAACACTTACTACATATATATATATATATATTATATATATATATATATATTATATATATATATACATATATATATATATATATATATATATATATATATATATATACATATATATATGTATATATATATATATATATATATATATAATATATATATATATATATATATGCAGGCCAGCCCTGAAGTTAGGAAGTTCTAGTTATGTCCAAGATATTTTTGTTAATCATTCAGTTATGTCTAATTCTTAATGAACCCATGAACCAACTGCTTACAATTTTTTTCTTGGCAGAGATATTGCCTTCTCTACTTTTATGCAGACAGGGGTTAAGTAATTTGTTCAGGGTCACACAGCTAACAAGTATATGAAGTCATGTGTGAACTCTGGTCTTTCTGACTCCAGGCTCATTGCTCTATTCACTGTGCCACCTTGCTGCCTAAGATACTTCCTTGCTATTCAATTAACCTTCCTATGCCTCCATTGTTTAAGAAGTTGGTATCTTGAGCTGATTAAAGGAATTATCTGCACTTAAAAAATGAGAGCAGGAGAGACAGACAGACAGACAGACAGACACAGAGACATACAGAAAGAGAAAGAGAGAAGGAGAGAGAGAGGAGGAGAGACAGAGAGAGAGAAAATGAGAATTAATAGATATGGAAATAAATACAGATACAGATATAAATATGATAAAATCACAGGGCCAAGTCATGAATCTATATCTGTGTATCAATGTGCCAGGTTTTAAGGATAACCTCTACCAAGAATTTAGGACAACTGAAACGAAGCCTTCTGGACTGGACATAAATTTTAAATTCTTTTTGTTCCACTATCTAAAGAAGGATTATGATTTAAAGAGCCAGCAGTAGTTTCCTCTTACCCTGAAGGAGAAGTCTTCTGAAAGGGAAATGTGCCTGAGGGGAGGAATGAATAACACTTTGAGTGTGCTTTTTTTTTTTTTTTTTTTTTTTGAGAAAAGACTAGAGCAGAATGAAGATCCACTACCTCCATCTGATGTAAGCAGAAAAACAACCTGAGACAGACAGGAAAGGAACTGGACAGACTGTTGCTGATTCAGAAAAACAGATGGATTGTTTTATTTTCTTATCCTTCTTCTGCCCTCTCCCTGACAAAGATAGCATATATTTAGTTCAAAGCTTGTTAAGAGTTCAAAATGTTGGAGTTTGTTCTTCTCAGGGCAGCCGGTTTAGAGGCTTAGAGCCCTTCGGATGTCTCCAAATCTTAAGATTCTGTCCTTCAGCCTCTGCCTCTGCCTTCTTCTGCCTCCAACAGAGATGGAAGATATCTCTTATCTCCTTCTGGGGAGCCCAGCACCAACTTGCCGCGGAGAGAGGGCTTCTGGCGTAGCTCCACTGAAGTCCGTCAAAAGTGTTCTCTGCAGCAGAGTCGTTTCTCTCGAGTCTAGCGCGATCAGCCAGCCAAGAGGAAAAAAGTGTATTCTGCCATAGATCCTTCATCGCTGGCTTTTTATCTGCCTCTTCTGAGAGAATGGGATTATGGGTTTTCTCCCATAGTGCTCTCTGGCCCAAAGAGCTTTAAGGTGTGGACTTTGAGTAAAGGTGGGAACACAAGCCTTGTCTTGATTAGTTCTACTTAGTACCTTGTTTCAGGTTCTGGCCAAAACAACTTCTTGTAAGATTAGATCAACTCTAATTACTTAGCAGTTAGTAAGGATTCCAACAAAAGCTTACCTGATAGTTAAAGCTTATGATTCTATTCAATTAGTATTGACAGTGGACATATGATTTAAATATAAATATATATATATATGGTCCCTAGCAATTTCTGATTTATGTTTCATTACTGGGATTAGGATGTCAGAAATGAAACAGGGAATAGATATTCTGGACAATTTCTGAGATATTTTCTGATGGTAACTCTGGAGCCAAATGTATATTTTAGACAGAGAGGTAGAAATATGTATTTGGTTAAGGTTACTAGTAATTCTTGTCTGGCATAGTGTTAAGTGACCTGTGATAGCAGGCTCCATGGACTTCCTCTGATATTCCTCTATGCATGGTCTAGGAGATGCTTTCAAAGGACAGAGATAAAAGCAATGACTAGAAAGAAAATTATAATCATTAAAAGGAGAAGCAGAGTGAATGGAAAGAGTGTCAAGAATCACCATACAGAGTTGGATGGGAAAGAAGTCAGAAACTTAATCCTTCCTGACAAACATCTCTAAGCTTCTTATATATTAATATATAGAAGCCTACCTTATACAAATATAGCATGCTCCTGATGCATGCAGAGAAAAGCTGTGACACGACTTGTATAAGAGAATATGGAAATGTTTTAAAATAGCTGTGATGAGGAATGTCAGAATGAGGACTTCTGGAAACCAAAATGGAGAAGTAATCAGTGAATCCCAAGATTGTGAACTGTCTTGTTCACCTCCAGATAATCATTAAGCAATACCAGAAAACAGAAGGAGGGAAGGAGGGAAGGAGGGAGAGAGAGACAGATAGAGACAGAGAAACAAAGAAAGACAGAAACAGAGAGAGAACAAAAACCAGATAATAATAATAATAATAATCTAAGCACATAACAATTATTATGGTGACAGGGAAATCCAAGAAATGAATTCAGAAAAGGCCTACAATATCAGAACGCCTATGAGCAAACCCCTCCCCACCCCCACCCCCACCCCCCAAAAAAGCAGAAAGTAGTCTCAAGCTCAGAAAAAAAAAACTCATGGAAGAGCTCAAAAAGTGCTTAAAAAGCATTTAAGAGGGATAGAAAAAAACTGAGGAAAGAAATGAAAATGATACAAGAGAATAATGGGGGTGGGGGGAATCAACAGTTTGGAAAACTGCTTTAAAAAGAATTAGCCAAATAAAAAAAGATACAAAAATTTTCTGAATAAAACAACTCCTTAAAGAGTGCAATTGGCCATATAAAAGAAAGTACAAAGCTAATTAGGAGGGGGGAATCATTTTAAAAGCTACAATTAGACAGGCTCTGAGACATCAAAAATCCATCACATAGACTCAAAAGAATGAAAATGGGAAAAAAAGATAAATAATCACACAAAAAGCAACTAATCTGAAAAATAGATCTGGAAGATATAAAGTCAAAATCATTGGACCACTAAGAATCTGGACAGCATCTTTCTTTCTTTCTTTCTTTCTTTCTTTTTTTTAAATAACTTTTTATTGATAGAACCCATGCCAGGGTAATTTTTTACAGTATTATCCCTTGCACTCACTTCTGTTCCGATTTTTCCTCTCCCTCCCTCCACCCCCTCCCCCAGATGGCAAGCAGTCCTTTACATGTCGAATAGGTTACAGTATATCCTAGATACAATATATGTGTGCAGAACCGAAACAGTTTTCTTGTTGCACAGGGAGAATTGGATTCAGAAGGTATAAATAACCTGGGAAGAAAAATAAAAATGCAAGCAGTTTATATTCATTTCCCAGTGTTCTTTCTTTGGGTGTAGCTGCTTCTGTCCATCTTTGATCAATTGAAACTGAATTAACTCTCTTTATCAAAGAGATCCACTTCCATCAGAATACATCCTCAAACAGTATCATTGTTGAGGTATACGATGATCTCCTGGTTCTGTTCATTTCACTTAGCATCAGTTCATGTAAGTCTCTCCAGTCCTCTCTGTATTCATCCCGCTGGTCATTCCTTACAGAATAATAATATTCCATAATGTTCATATACCACAATTTACTCAATCATTCTCCAATTGATGGGCATCCATTCATTTTCCAGCTTCTAGCCACTACAAACAGGGCTGCCACAAACATTTTGGCACATACAGTGGACAACATCTTTCAAGAAGTTATCAAGGAAAACTATCTTGATGTCATGGAACCAGAGGTTAAAAGAGGCATTGAAAGAATTTACCAATCACTTCAGGAAAGAGATCGCAAAATGAAAATTCCAAGGAACATTATAGCCATATTTCAGAACCATCAGGTCAAGGAAAAATATTACAAGTAGACAGAAAGAATCAATTCAAATAATAGGGCATCATAATCAGTATCACACAGGACTTAGCAGCTCTAACAATAAAGTACTGGTGATCATAAAACATAGTATTACTAGAAGGCAAAGAAGCCAGGACTATAACTAAGTATCATTTACCTAGGAAATTTAAGCATAATACATCAAAGGAAAAAGCTGTCATTCAACAAAATAGAAGTATTTCAAGTTTCCATAAGACCAAAATTAGTTTATATCCGTAAATGGGAAAATGATACTTGTAATTTACTTTAAATTGTATCACCAATAGTACAGATAGAATGAATATGCATTGAGTATGGGTATAAGGTGAATTTAAGGGAATAGCATAAAAATTTAGGGATGAGAAAGAATATATTAGATGCAGAAGGAAGGGAGAGGTAGAAAAGGATAAATTATTTAACATGAAGAGGTACAAAAGATATATTGCAGTGGAGGGAAAGATGGGAGTGGAGTTGATAAGCATCACTTAACCTTTACTCTCATCAGTACTGGCTCAAAGAAGGAATAATGTACACAACCAGTTGAAAAATAGAAGTCTTATCTTATGGCACAGGGAAATAGAAGGGGAGGAGAGTAATTAAAGAAAGGAGGGGGAAGGACTATCATAAAAGGGGAAGATCAGGAGAGATGGTAGAAACTTTTTTTTTTAATTTTTATTTAATAATTACTTTATATTGACACTCGTTTCTGTTCCGATTTTTTTTCCCTCCCTCCCTCCACCCCCTCCCCTAGATGGCAAGCAGTCCTTTATATGTTGGATATGTTGCAATATATCCTAGATACAATATATGTTTGCAGAACCGAACAGTTCTCTTGTTGCATAGGGAGAATTGGATTCAGAAGGGATAAATTACCCGGGAAGAAAAACAAAAATGCAGATATTTCACATTCGTTTCCCAGTGTTCTTTCTTTGGGTGTAGCTGCTTTTGTCCGTCATTTATCAATTGAGACTCAGGTCTCTTTGTCAAAGAAATCCACTTCCATCAAAATATGTCCTCATACAATATCGTTGTCGAAGTGTATAATGATCTCCTGGTTCTGCTCATTTCACTTAGCATCAGTCCATGTAGGTCTCTCCAAGCCTCTCTGTATTCATCCTGCTGGTCATTGCTTACAGAACAATAATATTCCATAACATTCATATACCACAATTTACCCAGCCATTCTCCAATTGATGGGCATCCATTCATTTTCCAGTTTCTAGCCACTACAAACAGGGCTGCTACAAACATTTTGGCACATACAGGTCCCTTTCCCTTCTTTAGTATTTCTTTGGGATATAAGCCCAATAGAAACACTGCTGGATCAAAGGGTATGCACAATTTGATAATTTTTTGGGCATAATTCCAGATTGCTCTCCAGAATGGTTGGATTCGTTCACAACTCCACCAACAATGCAATAGTGTCCCAGTTTTCCCGCATCCCCTCCAACATTCATCATTATTTTTTCCTGTCATCTTAGCCAATCTGATAGGTGTGTAGTGGTATCTCAGAGTTGTCTTAATTTGCATTTCTCTGATCAATAATGATTTGGAACACTCTTTCATATGAGTGGTAATAGTTTCAATTTCATCCTCTGAAAATTGTCTGTTCATATCCTTTGACCATTTATCAATTGGAGAATGGCTTGATTTCTTATAAATTTGAGTCAGTTCTCTATATATTTTGGAAATGAGGCCTTTATCAGAACCTTTAACTGTGAAAATGTTTTCCCAGTTTGTTGCTTCCCTTCTAATCTTGTTTGCATTAGTTTTATTTGTACAAAGGCTTTTTAATTTGATGTAATCGAAATTTTCTATTTTGTGATCAGTAATGGTCTCTAGTTCATCTTTGGTCACAAATTTCTTTCTCCACCACAAGTCTGAGAGATAAACTATGCTATGTTCCTCTAATTTATTTATAATCTCGTTCTTTATGCCTAGGTCATAGACCCATTTTGATCTTATCTTGGTATATGGTGTTAAGTGTGGGTCCATGCCTAATTTCTGCCATACTAATTTCCAATTATCCCAGCAGTTTTTATCAAATAATGAATTCTTTTCCCAGAAGTTAGGGGCTTTGGGTTTGTCAAACACTAGATTGCTATAATTGACTATTCTGTCTTGTGAACCTAGCCTTTTCCACTGATCCACTAATCTATTTCTTAGCCAATACCAAGTGGTTTTGGTGACTGCTGCTTTATAATATAATTTTAGATCAGGTACAGCTAGGCCACCTTCATTTGATTTTTTTTTTCATTAATTCCCTTGAGATTCTCGACTTTTTATTGTTCCATATGAATTTTGTTGTTATTTTTTCTAGATCAATAAAATATTTTCTTGGAAGTCTGATTGGTATAGCACTAAATAAATAGATTAGTTTAGGGAGTATTGTCATCTTTATTATGTTCGCTCGGCCGATCCAAGAGCACTTAATATTTTTCCAATTATTTAAGTCTGACTTTATTTGTGTGGAGACTTTTTTATAATTTTGCTCATATAATTCTTGACTTTCCTTTGGTAGATAGATTCCCAAATATTTTATGGTATCAACAGTTATTCTGAATGGAATTTCTCTTTGTATCTCTTGCCATTGGGTTTTGTTGGTGATGTATAAAAATGCTGAGGATTTATGGGGATTTATTTTGTAGCCAGCTACTTTGCTAAAATTATGAATTATTTCCAATAGCTTTTTAGTAGAATCTCTGGGGTTCTCTAGGTATACCATCATATCATCTGCAAAGAGTGATAGTTTGGTTTCCTCATTGCCTACTCTAATTCCTTTAATATCTTTCTCGACTCTTATTGCTGAGGCTAGTGTTTCTAATACGATATTAAATAATAATGGTGATAGTGGGCAACCTTGCTTCACTCCAGATCTTACTGGGAAAGGTTCCAGTTTTTCCCCATTGCATATGATGCTTACTGATGGTTTTAAATATATGCTCCTAACTATTTTAAGGAAAAGTCCATTTATTCCTATGCTCTCAAGTGTTTTTATTAGGAATGGATGTTGGATTTTATCAAATGCTTTTTCTGCATCTATTGAGATGATCATATGGTTTTTGTTTGTTTGGTTATTGATATAGTCAATTATGCTAATAGTTTTCCTAATATTGAACCAGCCCTGCATTCCTGGTATAAATCCTACTTGGTCATAGTGTATTATCCTGGGGATGATTTTCTGTAATCTTTTTGCTAATATTTTATTTAAGATTTTAGCATCAATATTCATTAGTGAGATTGGTCTATAATTTTCTTTCTCTGTTTTCAGCCTACCTGGTTTAGGTATCAGTACCATGTCTGTGTCATAAAAGGAGTTTGGTAGGACTCCTTCAATCCCTATTTTTTCAAATAGTTTATATAACATTGGAGTTAATTGTTCTTTAAATGTTTGGTAGAATTCACATGTAAATCCATCTGGTCCTGGGGATTTTTTCTTAGGGAGTTGATTGATAGTTTGTTCTATTTCTTTTTCTGAGATGGGACTGTTTAGGATATTTACTTCTTCCTCTGTTAGTTTGGGCAAGCTATATTTTTGGAGGTATTTTTCTATTTCATTTAAGTTGTCGAATTTATTGGCATAAAGTTGGGCAAAATAACTCCTAATTATTGCTCTAATTTCCTCTTCATTAGTGGCGAGTTCTCCCTTTTCAGTTTTAAGACTAACAATTTGATTTTCCTCTTTCCTTTTTTTAATCAGATTTACTAAGGGTTTGTCTATTTTGTTGGTTTTTTCATAGAACCAACTCTTAGTTTTATTAATCAATTCAATAGTTTTTTTACTTTCAATTTTATTGATCTCACCTTTTATTTTTAGAATTTCAAGTTTAGTGTTTGACTGGGGGGTTTTAATTTGTTCCTTTTCTAGCATTTTTAATTGCAAATCCAATTCATTGACCTTCTCTTTCTCTATTTCATACGAGATGGTAGAAACTTAACACTAATGAGGAAAGAAAGCATGAAAGGAGGACAAATAGGAGAAAGAACAGGAGGAAGGGAAATATATGGGTAATAATCAAAACTATTAATATGAATGGGATGAACTTCCCCCAAAACACAGAAACAGCAGCATGGATCAAAAATAAGAATCCCACAATATATTGTTTACAAGGCTCATAATTGAAGCAGAAGGACACACAGAGGTAAGGTAAGGGGAATAAAGCAGAATCTATTACATTATAAAAAATAAATAAAAAAATAAATCACAAGGATAACATACTTGCTCTCAGACAAATTAAAAGCAAAAAAAAAAAAAAAAAAAAAAAAAGACCTAATTAAAAGAAATGAGGAAATTGTATGTTGCTAAAATTTACCATATTCAGTGAAGAAATACCAATACTAAACATATATGCACTAAGTGGCATAGTATCCATAATCTAAAAGAAGTTAAGTGAATTACAGGAAGAAATAGAAAGCAAACAATGAATACTAGAGGGGGACCACAACTGTCCCCTCTCAAAACTTTATAGATCCAATCAAAAAATAAATAAGAAAAAAAAACTGAGATAAATAGAAGAAATTCAAGCTTCCATAACAAGACCAAAATTAAACCCAAAATGTGATCGATCTCCACTATCAAAACCCAAGAGAATATTAAACAGATAAAAAAGAAAAGAAAACAAAAGGGATTCGATAGAGAAAAATTGTTTATATCCTTAAATTGGGAAGTGATACATGTAACTTATTTTAAATTATTTCAGCAATAGTACAGATAGAATGAATATATAGAAATAAGAGTATGAGTATATGGTGAATTTGAGGGTACGGCATAAAAAAATTAGGGATGAGAAAGAATATTTGTGTACAGAAGGAAGGGAGATGTAGAAAAAGGTCAACTATTTCATATGAAGAGGTGCAAAAAAAAAAAAAACTATTGCAGTGAAGGGAAAGAAAGGAGGAAGATAAAATATTAGAAAGGTTAGATATTACTGACCCTTGGAGAAAAGAGAATGGAAACAGAAAGGAATATACCTTTTTTTTTTCTCAATAGCACATGACATCTACCAAAAAAATAGATCATGTAATATGGCATAAAACCCTTAAAATCAAATGTAAAAAAGGCAGATTTATTAAACATGTTCTTTTCACATCAAAATGCAATAAAAATCACTTTCAACAAAGGGCAGTAGACAAGTTAAATTAAAAATTAATTGGAAAGCAAATAATCTAATTCTAAAGAATAAGCACATCAAAGAATAAATTTAAGAAATAATAATTTCATTAAAGAGAATGACAACAATGACAAAACAAAATTTATGAGATGCAGCCAAAATAATATTTAGGAAAAATTTTATTTCTCTTCAATTTTACATCAACCAAATGTAAAAAAAAGAATAGAACATTGAATTGGGAATTCAACTTAAAAAAAAACTTGGGGAAAAAAAAGTTAAAAATTCACAACTGAGCACAAAATGGGAGATCCTGAAAATCATAAGTTAGATTAATAAAAATTAAAATAAAAACCTATTGAGCTAGTAGCTCTTTTTAAGACAAACAAATTTTAGATGACTTGACCAAGGTCACACAGCTAGTTAAGTGTCTGAGGCCACATTAGAACTCAGGCCTTCCTGACTCAATTCTGTCTTTTTATCCATTGTCACCTACCACCCTCAAAGTATTCTATTTATAAGCAATTTACCCTTTTCTACCTTTCCTTTCTTTTTTACCCAATATGCTCATCTTTCTTATCCATAATTTTTATGCTGTTCCCTCAAATTCACTTTATATCCATATTCTCTGACTCTGTATATTCATTCTATTTATACCATTAGTGATACAATTTAAAATATTACAACATATCTTAACTGATTCACTCTTTTAGAGTTGGCTAAGAATAAAGTCCCAACCTCTCTCTTGATCTTAGGTCTTGATTGTTGGAATCTTTACAAACTGTTAAGTCATTAGAGTTGATAGAGACAATAATTATCTAATTTAGCAAGGTTCAGTATCACTGATTTGATCTTACAAGGAAATGTTTTGGGCCAGAACCTGAAACAAGGTACTAAGTAGAACTAATTGATATAATGCTTTACTCATTGGAGTTCACAAGTATGGGAGATTCACAAAGTAAACTTTGTAACTTTGTGAATTCACACCTCCCTTAGGTGTGCCTCCAGAAGGAGGAGTCAACCTTTAGAGATGATATATAAGAAGCAGACTCAGTTGGAAGTTGAGCTGAATTTAGATTGAGAGGGGAGTGTCAAGTGAGTTCAGCCTGAAACCCTCTCTGAGTGAGGAGTTTTACTTCAGAAGATTGACTGAAGTTGGAGAGGAGCACTCTGGGAGATTGAGAGCCAGAAGCCCTCTCTCAGAGGCAAGACAGATTCAACTTGGTGCTGGCTCTGGAGGCTGAAGAAAGCAGAGGCAGAAGCAAAGGACAAGACTGCAAGAGCTCTTGGAACCAAGCAGAGAGATAGGCCTGTAAGCTAACCGGGCTATATTGGAGGCAATAAAAGAGCTGAACTTTTATCACCTGGCTGTATTTTGAGGTGATAATTACTTTCAAATGCAACTAAGGCTGCCTCCAGAAAACCTCCCCTGAGAACTATTATATTTTTAAAGAAGAAAATCACTACACTTGATCACACTCTAAGGAGCTTACATTACTATATATATAAATTTCACCTCTACTAAACTAAACTAAACTAAAACTAAAGTTTAGTTAGAGAAAATATGTTAAGACAGAAAACCCTGTCTCTGTCCTAATTGTCTTAACTGATAATACATAGCAATTGTTATTGCTCTCCTAACTTTTTTTATTAAATTGTTAACAGTAAAGAAAGAAATGACTTGAAATTGAAGAGCTACTATGTTGTGATAATTCAGCTATTTTACCACATCAATTTAAAAGATTCATGATATCTTTGATTAGATGTTCATTCAACCAATGGTAATAATATTCCAGCATGCCCTACATGATACCTGTTCTATAACCAACAAAAAACAAAAATCAATCCTACGATCACCCAATTTTTTTTTTGTTAACTCTATCTAATCTGGGTTAGGGTAGCAGATACATAAAGTCTATTTCTGGGTTTACACTCTACTATTCCAGTTTGACCACATATATATTTGGTTCAAATAGACGTTAAGAAACATGTCCCCTTCATCACAAAGTAAAGCATTAGAAATTCTTTAGCAGAAGAAACATGTAAATATGACCTAATTGTTGGTTCCATTATTTTTAATTGTTGGTTATCATAAGGTACTTTTAGAAATAATTCTTACTGCTTTACTATTTCTTGATCCTTTTTTATTTGAACTTTTATGAAATGGAACAAAATAACTTTGAAATTATGTACCCTAACTGGGAAGGTCAAAGTTCATATTTATCTATATAAAACTCATGTATTTATTTGCATTTCATTCGGTTTTCAAAATGCATTCAAATATTTAAAACTGTTAATCTAAAGTAAAATTAAGAATTTGTTAATATTGCCCTTTTCAACTCCAAAATAACATTTTCAGGAGCAGCAGATGGTTCATGATAGTACACAATTCGTTAACATTTTCACTCTCTGTATTTATGATTTTTATAGCATAATGAGTTATCTATCAGTCAAGCAATTGATAAGCATTTATTAGGTATCCATTGTGCTCCAGGTGCAATTCAAGATGCTGGGGATACTAAGCCAAAAAACAAATAAATAATCCAATTACTGCATTCAAGAAGAATACATTGTATGGATCTACATTGTATGCCACTATGATCCCAGACATGTTTTGTCTATATCTTTTTTTTAAAGATCTGATATAAAAATGAGTGACAGGAGCTCATGAATGTGTGACTGGTCAGGCAAACTAGCAGAAGAGCTCATAATTGTTTTTCATGCATCTCTCGGGTCTGTAATTTGAAAGTCAGCATTTCTATTCAACTCTGGTCTTTTCATCAAAAATGCTTGAAAGTTCTGCATTTCATTGAATGTCTATTTCTCCTCCTGTAGGATCTTCTCAGTTTTATTGAGTAGATGATTTTTGATTGTAACCATAGCTCCTTTGCCATTCATAACATCACATTACAAGCACTCCAATTCATAAATATTGAAAGTGCTAAATCTTGTGTTATCCTTTCTGTGGCTCCATGATATTTGAATTGGTTTTTCTACATGCCTGCAACATACCTTCTTTGACATAAGAACTCTGGAATTTGATTATGATATTCCTGCAAGTTTTTATTTTGGGTTCTCTTTTAGGAGGTGATTGTGGGATTCCTTCAATTTCCTTTTTACACTTTTGTTCTAGAATATCAGGACAGTTTTTTGACAATTTCTTGAAAGATGATGTTTAGGGTCTATTTCTATTTTTTTTTTAATTTAAATTTTATTTTATTTAATAATAACTTTGTATTGACAGAATCCATGCCAGGGTAATTTTTTATAACATTATCCCTTGCACTCGCTTATGTTTCGTTTTTTCCCCTCCCTCCCTCCACCCACCCTCCCGAAGATGGCAAGCAGTCCTATATATGTTAAATATGTTGCAGTATATCCTAGATACAATACATATTTGCAGAACCGAACAGTTCTCCTGTTCCACAGGGAGAATTGGATTCAGAAGGTAAAAATAACTCGGGAAGAAAATCAAAAATGCAAATAGTTCACATTCATTTCCCAGTGTTCCTTCTTTGGGTGTAGCTGTTTCTGTCCATCATTTATCCATTGAAACTCAGTTAGGTCTCTTTGTCATAGAAATCCACTTCCATCAGAATACATCCTCATACAATATCATTGTCGAAGTGTATAATGATCTCCTGGTTCTGCTCATTTCACTTAGCATCAGTCCATGTAGGTCTCTCCAAGCCTCTCTGTATTCATCCTGCTGGTCATTCCTTACAGAGCAATAATATTCCATAACATTCATATACCACAATTTACCCAGCCATTCTTCAATTGATGGGCATCCATTCATTTTTCAGTTTCTAGCCACTACAAACAGGGCTGCTACAAACATTTTGGCACCTACAGGTCCCTTTCCCTTTTTTAGTATCTCTTTGGGGTATAAGCCCAATAGAAACACTGCTGGATCAAAGGGTATGCACAGTTTGATAACTTTTTGGGCATAATTCCAGATTGCTCTCCAGAATGGCTGGATTCGTTCACAACTCCACCAGCAATGCATCAGTGTCCCCGTTTTCCCGCATCCCCTCCAACATTCATCATTATTGTTTCCTGTCATCTTAGCCAATCTGACAGGTGTGTAGTGATATCTCAGAGTTGTCTTAATTTGCATTTCTCTGATCAATAGTGATTTGGAACACTCTTTCATGTGAGTGATAATAGTTTCAATTTCATCATCTGAAAATTGTCTGTTCATATCCTTTGACCATTTATCAATTGGAGAATGGCTTGATTTTTTTATAAATTTGAGTCAGTTCTCTATATATTTTTGAAATGAGGCCTTTATCAGAACCTTTAATTGTAAAGATGTTTTCCCAGTTTGTTGCTTCCCTACTAATCTTGTTTGCATTCGTTCTGTTTGTACAAAGGCTTTTTAATTTGATATAATCAAAATTTTCTATTTTGTGATCAGTAATGGTCTCTAGTTCATCTTTGGTCACAAATTTCTTTCTCCTCCACAAGTCTGAGAGATAAACTATCCTATGTCCCTCTAATTTATTTATAATCTCGTTCTTTATGCCTAGGTCATGGACCCATTTTGATCTTATCTTGGTATATAGTGTTAAGTGTGGGTCCTTGCCTAATTTCTGCCATACTAATTTCCAGTTATCCCAGCAGTTTTTATCAAATAATGAATTCTTATCCCAAAAGTTAGAATCTTTGGGTTTGTCAAACACTAGATTGCTATAGTTGACTATTCTGTCTTGTGAACCTAACCTTTTCCACTGATCAACTAATCTATTTCTTAGCCAATACCAAATGGTTTTGATGACTGCTGCTTTATAATATAATTTTAGATCAGGTACAGCTAGACCACCTTCATTTGGTTTTTTTTTCATTAATTCCCTTGAGATTCTCGACTTTTTATTGTACCATATGAATTTTGTTGTTATTTTTTCTAAATCATTAAAATATTTTCTTGGAAGTCTGATTGGTATAGCACTAAATAAATAGATTAGTTTAGGGAGTATTGTCATCTTTATTGTATTCGCTCGGCCTATCCAAGAGCACTTAATATTTTTCCAATTATTTAAGTCTGACTTTATTTGTGTGGAAACTCTTTTGTAATTTTGCTCATATAATTCCTGACTTTCCTTTGGTAGATAGATTCCCAAATATTTTATGCTATCAACAGTTATTTTGAATGGAATTTCTCTTTGTATCTCTTGCTCTTGGATTTTGTTGGTGGTGTATAAAAATGCTGAGGATTTATGGGGATTTATTTTGTATCCTGCTACTTTGCTAAAATTATGAATTATTTCTAATAGCTTTTTAGTAGAATCTCTGGGGTTCTCTAGGTATACTATCATACCATCTGCAAAGAGTGATAGTTTGGTTTCCTCACTGACTACTCTAATTCCTTTAATCTCTTTCTCGACTCTTATTGCAGAGGCTAGTGTTTCTAATACAATATTGAATAATAATAATAATAAGTGGGCAACCTTGCTTCACTCCAGATCTTACTGGGAAAGGTTCCAGTTTTTCCCCATTGCATATGATGCTTACTGAAGGTTTTAAATATATGCTCCTGACTATTTTAAGGAAAAGTCCTTTTATTCCTATGCTCTAAAGTGTTTTTATTAGGAATAGCTGTTGGATTTTATCAAGTGCTTTTTCTGCATCTATTGAGATGATCATATGGTTTTTGTTTGGTTGGTTATTTGTTGGGATCCTTACTAACTGCTAACTAATTAGAGTTGATCTAATCTTACAAGAAGATGTTTTGGGCAGAACCTGAAACAAGGTACTAAGTAGAACTAATTAATACAAGGCTTGTGTTCACACCTTTACTCATTGGAGTTCAATGAGTTCACACCTCCCTTGAAGCTCTTTGGGCCAGAGAGCACTATGGGAGAAAATCCACAATCCCTCTCTTGAGCATAAATAGAGCTTCAATGGGCCAGTCGAAGAAGTTCTTCAGAGTGAAGAAGCTACAAGTCGAGATTTCGCCGGAATGACATGAAGAGTAGAGCTGGCTGGAGGCTGAAGAAAGCAGAGGCAGAGGCTGAAGGACCAGACCTTTGGATTTAAAGACATTTGGAGAGAGCTCTTGGAACCAAGCAGAGAGATAGGCCTCTAAGCTAACCGGGCTATATTGGAGATAATAAAAGATCTGAACTTTTATCACCTGGCTGCGTTTTGAGAAGAAAAAGCTCACCACATTTTGGCGCCCTGAATGTGGGACAAACAGACCCCTCCATGGATTTCAGTGGAAAAGCTCCGATCCTGATTCAAGTGGAAAAGCCTCTAATCCTGATCCAGTGGAAAAGACTCTTCAACCAAGAAATTAGGGTGAGTGCAACAAAGAAATTTTGTTAGAAGAGTTAAAGTAGAATTTCAGCTAAGATGGGACAGATATTTAGAAAACAGCCTGTTTCTGTTCAAGGAAAATGTTTAGAGAGCATTGTCAAAATTATGGAAAGCCAAGGTTTAATTATAATTTTGGAGCAGATCACTGAACTTTTAGAAATTGTTAAGTACATATGTCCTTGGTTTTCTACAAAAAAGGAATTAGATTTAGACGAATGGAAATTAATCGGAGAAAAACTGGGTGAATGCTACAGATCTAATTCAAACTCAATGCAGTGGACATTAGAAAGAGAGGATCTTTTTTATAATAGAAATGGACCTGACTCAATTTCCAAAGACATAATTAATACATATAATGTAATACAATTGGCTATAAGAAGTTATTTAAGTGATAGAATGATGAAAAGGAAAGTACAGGAGGAAGAAGTGCCAACTTTACTAGGTGAAAAGGAGGACGAATCAGATGAGAATGGAGTTAATTACAATTCTGAGTATGATACTTCACAGCAGGAGGAATTAGGTGATTCCACATCTCATGACCCTCCCCCCTCAATTAACCCTTCATGGATGGAACAAGGGGGAGAGAGAGAGACAGAACCACAGTCAGCTTCTCCTGTAAAGCAGAATTTAACAAGATTAGAAAAAGCATTAATTAAGGCAAAAAATGAAGGAGAAGATATATCTGATTTTATAAATGCATATCCTGTGATTAAAGAGCTCAACTCCTCAGGTCAAAAAAAGAGAAAATACACTGCTTTTAATTTGGGAAAAATTAAAGATTTGAAAAAGGGTTGCACTATTTATGGGGCTACATCATCTTATGTGAAGATGTTACTGGATAATTTGTCTTATGAAATCTTAACCCCGAATGACTGGAAATCCATCGCTAAAACATGTCTTGAACCGGGACAAAATTTATTGTGGCTTTCAGAGTTTCATGAATTATGTAGGATTCAAGCCCAACGCAATAGGCAAACAAGAGCTATTGTACAAGTTGCTTTTGACCAACTAGCTGGAGAAGGTCAGTATGCAGAGAGTTCAGAACAGATTTATTATCCCATAACAGTGTATGAGCAAATTTCTAAGGCTGCAATAAAAGCTTGGAATTCTCTCCCTGGACAGAAAGATGGAAATAATGCTTTCACAAAAATAGAGCAAGGTCCCAATGAACCTTTTGCAGATTTTGTGGGACATCTGCAAACAGCTGTAATAAGAACCATTGGAGACAATGCAGCAACAGAAATAATGACTAGACATTTGGCTAAGGAAAATGCCAATGAGGTTTGCAAAAGAATTATATGGGGGCTAGACAAAGATGCTTCTTTGGAGGAGATCATTAGATGCTATGCCACAGTGGGCACAAATGCTTATTATGCCCAGACTATGATGAACATGGAAAGACAAGGTCCTTCTTGGCAGAGGAATTCTAGAGAAACTCGTCAATGTTTTCAGTGCGGAAAAATTGGACATTTGAGAGCTCATTGTTGTTGGAATCCTTACTAACTGCTAAGTAATTAGAGTTGATCTAATCTTACAAGAAGTTGTTTTGGCCAGAACCTGAAACAAGGTACTAAGTAGAACTAATTAAGACAAGGCTTGTGTTCACACCTTTACTCATTGGAGTCCACAAGTATGCTAGCTTCACAAAGTACACTTTCTACACCTCCCTTAAAGCTCATTGGGTCAGAGAGCACTATGGGAGAAAACCCATAATCCCATTCTCTCAGAAGAGGCAAATAAAAGGCCAGCAATGAGGGATCTATGGCAGAATACATTTTTTCCTCTTGGCTGGCTGATCGTGCTGAATTCGAGAGGAATGACTCTTGTGCAGAGAACACTTTGACGGATTTCAGTGGAGCTACGCCAGAAGCCCTCTCTCTGCGGCAAGTTGGTGGCTGGGCTCCCCAGAAGGAGATAAGAGAGACCTTCCATCTCTGTCTTGGTTGGAGGCAGAAGAAAGCAGAGGCAGAGGCTGAAGGACAGAACCTTTGGATTTGGAGACATCCGAAGGGCTCCAAGCCTCTAAACTGGCTGTGCTTTGAGAAGAACAAACTCCAACATTTGAACTCTAACAATTGTAGATATGGAGATAGAGTGAGAAGACAGGGTGAGAGAAAACCCAAAACCTCATGTCCAAAATGTAAGTGAGGCTTTCACTGGGCCTCTAAATGTATATTGACCCAGAAGAATGAGAGGCAAGGCCCAGCTCCAAAGTATCAATCAAAGGACAGGTGGGGCATGATAGCAGCTGAGGTTACACCCAGAGAGACTTAAGAAATTCAAAACTCTGATGTCATCAACCAACAGAAAAGCAATCAGGATTACAGTTGGGAAGAATACAGGCCTTTTAAGACAACAAGACAATATCCAATGCAAACAACTCCAATGTAATTACCAGATGATGAGGAGAAACCCCAAATTTGGTAAATAGAAGGGAATTAGATTAACTGCTTGGGGAAGAGGATTTGCTTACATTTCCACAGATGGAGAAAGAATCAGATGGCTGACTATGAGACTGTTAAAAGGACTCTTAAAATCTTCAGGAATCATTGGATTTCCTAACACAAGATGAAACTGTTTTAGTTCTTGAAAAACCAGCAAGAATGATTGGATTCCCTGAGATGAAAAACTGTTGATGAGACTTTTTGCAGTACTTCAGAGCTTACAGGAATTATTAGATTCGTGGCACATGAACTAATGGAGAATGGATTCTTTATGGATTATTTCTAGGACTTATGGACATGTGTAAATTTTCAGGTTGATTCATGTTGTTACATTACTACTAGCCTGTGTTATATTGCTATGTGCTTATGTAAATTATGTATAATGCCTCCCATATTGATGGATTTATGTATACCATGTATATCTGTTACAAAGTTCTGGCCCATATTGATGGATTTATATGTACCCCCTCAGAAACCCCCTATGTTTTAAAACAAAAGAAAGGGGGAGATGTTGGAATCCTTACTAACTGCTAACTAATTAGAGTTGATCTAATCTTACAAGAAGATGTTTTGGGCAGAACCTGAAACAAGGTACTAAGTAGAACTAATTAATACAAGGCTTGTGTTCACACCTTTACTCATTGGAGTTCAATGAGTTCACACCTCCCTTGAAGCTCTTTGGGCCAGAGAGCACTATGGGAGAAAACCCACAATCCCTCTCTTGAGCATAAATAGAGCTTCAATAGGCCAGTCGAAGAAGTTCTTCAGAGTGAAGAAGCTACAAGTCGAGATTTCGCCGGAATGACATGAAGAGTAGAGCTGGCTGGAGGCTGAAGAAAGCAGAGGCAGAGGCTGAAGGACCAGACCTTTGGATTTAAAGACATTTGGAGAGAACTCTTGGAACCAAGCAGAGAGATAGGCCTCTAAGCTAACCGGGCTATATTAGAGATAATAAAAGATCTGAACTTTTATCACCTGGCTGCGTTTTGAGAAGAAAAAGCTCACCACAGTTATTGATATAATCAATTATGTTAATAGTTTTCCTGATATTGAACCAGCCCTGCATTCCTGGTATAAATCCTACTTGGTCATAGTGTATTATCCTGGGGATGATTTTCTGTAGTCTTTTTGCTAATATTTTATTTAAGATTTTAGCATCAATATTCATTAGGGAGATTGGTCTATAATTTTCTTTCTCTGTTTTCAGCCTACCTGGTTTAGGTATCAGTACCATGTCTGTGTCATAAAAGGAGTTTGGTAGGACTCCTTCAATCCCTACTTTTTCAAATAGTTTATTTAGCATTGGAGTTAATTGATCTTTAAATGTTTGATAGAATTCAGATGTAAATCCATCTGGTCCTGGGGATTTTTTCTTAGGGAGTTGATTGATAGTTTGTTCTATTTCTTTTTCTGAGATGGGAGCGTTTAGGATATTTACTTCCTCCTCTGTTAGTTTAGGCAAGCTATAATTTTGGAGGTATTCTTCTATTTCATTTAAGTTGTCGAATTTATTGGCGTAAAGTTGTGCAAAGTAGCTCCTAATTATTGCTCTAATTTTCTCTTCATTAGTGGTGAGTTCTCCCTTTTCATTTTTAAGACTAACAATTTGATTTTCCTCTTTCCTTTTTTTAATCAGATTTACTAAGGGTTTGTCTATTTTGTTGGTTTTTTCACTCTTAGTTTTATTAATTAATTCAATAGTTTTTTACTTTCAATTTTATTGATCTCTCCTTTTATTTTTAGAATTTCAAGTTTAGTGTTTGACTGGGGGTTTTTAATTTGTTCCTTTTCTAGCATTTTTAGTTGCAAGCCCAATTCATTGACCTTCTCTTTCTCTATTTTATACAAACAGGCCTCTAGAGATATGAGATTTCCCCTTATTACCGCTTTGGCTGCATCCCATACATTTTGGTATGATGTCTCATTATTATCGTTTTCTTGGATGAAGTTATTAATTATGTCTATAATTTGCTGTTTCACCCAATCATTCTTTAGTATGAGATTATTTAGTTTCCAATTATTTTTTGGTCTACTTTCCCCTGGCTTTTTATTGAATGTAATTTTCAATGCATCGTGGTCTGAAAAGGATGCATTCACTATTTCTGCCTTACTACATTTGAGTTTGAGGTTTTTATGTCCTAATATATGGTCAATTTTTGTATAAGTTCCATGAACTGCTGAAAAGAAGGTATATTCCTTTCTGTCCCCATTACATTTTCTCCAGAGGTCTATCATATCTAATTTTTCTAGTATTCTATTTATCTCTTTGACTTCTTTCTTATTTATTTTGTGGTTTGATTTATCTAATTCTGAGAGTGCAAGGTTGAGATCTCCCACTATTATAGTTTTACTGTCTATTTCTTCTTGCAGCTCTCTTAATTTCTCTTTTAAGAATTTAGATGCTACACCACTTGGTGCATATATGTTTAATATAGATACTGCTTCATTATTCATTCTACCCTTTAGCAAGATATAGTGCCCTTCCTTATCTCTTTTGATTAAATCAATTTTTGCTTTAGCTTGATCTGAGATCAGGATGGCTACCCCCGCTTTTTTGACTTCACCTGAAGCATAGTAGATTTTGCTCCAACCTTTTACCTTTAACCTGCATGTATCTCCCCGCTTCAGGTGTGTTTCCTATAAACAACATATTGTAGGATTCTGGCTTTTAATCCATTCTGCTAACCGCTTCCTCTTTATGGAGTTTACCCCGTTCACATTTATGGTTAAAATGACCAATTCTGTATTACTTGCCATCTTGTTAACCCCAGTTTATGCTTTTCTCCCTTCTTACCCCCTTACCCCACTTCCCAGTATTAAGCTTGTGAGCACCACTTGCTTCTCACAGCCCTCCCTTTTTTAGTATCCCTCCCCCAACCTTAGAGTTCCTCCCCCTATCTTACCCCTTTCCCTCCCAGTTGCCATATTCCCTTCCACTTAGCTTATTCCTTCCCTTTTCACTTTTCCCTTCTCACTTTTCAATGAGGTGGGAGAAGTTTCACCATAGATTGAATATGTCTAAAATTTTTCTCTTAAAGCCAATTCTGAATGCAGTAAAATACTCACTATATTCATCCCTCTCCATTCTTTCTCTCAGATATAATAGGTTTTCTTTGGCTCTTCATGAAATGTAGTACCCCCACTTTCCCCTTTTTCTGGTACAATGTCCTTTCCACACCTAGTTTCTACAACAAAGTATATCTGTATTCTTTATACATCTTTATAGCCGAAATATAGTTCTCAAGATTAATCTTTACCTTTTTAGATTTCTCTTGAGTTCTGTACTTGTAGATCAAATTTTTTGTTAAGTTCTGGCTTTTTCATCAAAAATAGGTGAAATTTGCTTACTTCGTTGAACGTCCATTTTCTTCCCTGGAAAAAGATGCTCATTCTAGCTGGGTAAGTTATTTTTGGTTGCATCCCAAGTTCCTTAGCCTTTCAGAATATCATATTCCAGGCCCTTCGATCCTTTAATGTGGATGCTGCCAGATCCTGGGTGATCCTTATTGTGGCTCCTCGATACTTGAATTGGGTTTTTCTAGCTGCTTGCAGTATTTTTTCCTTCGTCTGAGGGTTTTGGCATTTGGTCACTATATTTCTTGGTGTTTTGATTTTAGGATCCCTTTCAGTAGGGGATTGATGAATTCTTTCAATGTCTATTTTACCCTCTGTTTCTATGACTTCTGGGCAGTTCTCTTTGATAATTTCCTGGAAAATAGTGTCCAGGCTCTTTTTTTCATCATACTTTTCTGGGAGTCCGATGATTCTCAGATTGTCTCTCCTGGATCTGTTTTCCAGGTCTGTTGTCTTCCCCAGAAGGTATTTCGCATTCTTTTCCATTGTTTGATTTTTTTTGGATTTGCTTGACTGATTCTTCTTGTCTCCTCGAGTCATTCAATTCCATTTGTTCGACCCTGATTTTCAGTGAAGTATTTTCTTCACTCACTTTTTAAAGATCTTTTTCTAATTGTCCAATTGAGTTCTTTTGTTCTATGGAATTTTTTTCCATTTCGACAATTTTGTTTTGCAGTTCACCAATCCTATTTTTCAAGGATTTGATTTCTTTATCCACTTTCTCTTTAACTGACTTCTCCAGGCTCTTTTGCCAAGCCTCCCTCTCCTTTTCCCATTTTTCTTCTAGCTCTCTTGTGAGAGCCTTTTTAATTTCCTCCATGAGATTCATCTGTGCTGAGGAACATATGATCTCCTCCTTTGGGGATTCAGCTGGGGACTTTTTGTTTTTAGTCTCCTCAGGATTTGGAGTCTGCTCTTTATCTGTATAGAAGCTGTCAAGGGTTAAAGTCTTTTTCAGTTTCTTGCTCATTCTGTCTAATAATCAAAGACAAACTAGCCAAGAAACAGAAGAAAAAAAAAAAACCCTTGAATGGAGCTGCTTTCTTTGGGGGAGGGACAGGGTAACCGTGAGGCACTGGTCCTACTGTGCCGTTCCTGCGCTCTGAGATCCGAGAGCGTGTTGAGACA
>NC_067401.1:486133229-486162211 GCF_016432865.1 Antechinus flavipes | reverse complement strand
GAATCAGTCAAGCAAATCCAAAAAAATCAAACAATGGAAAAGAATGTGAAATACCTTCTGGGGAAGACAACAGCAAGCAGAACATCCTCATGCTTAGCCTTTTCTATATCCTTGCAGTAACATTAGTAACTCAGAGGCTGCTGATTAATTGATTCATGGATAGAACTATATTGCCAGAGATGCAAAAAGGAGGGCTTGTAGTTCTAGTACTGTAATATTCATATTTCTAGGTTATGTCTGATTTCTGAAAGCAAGAGTAGTCCTGAGAAGTGTATAATAACCTCTTGCTCTTAGATTTTGTTCCTTATTTTAATAGGTAATCCCACAAGTGTCAGTACTCCTTCCAGTGAAATAGTTGACAATCCATCTGCTCCTTCCCATCTATGCATCTCTTGGCCATGCTTTATTAAAAGTCTACCATGTAGGTTCATCAAAACATTTTTAGATCCTCACTAGATTCTCTGAAATTTTGTGAATCTCAATGTGGACAGTACTGTTTCGATGTCCATTGATCTTATCTTTCCTTATGGTTTTGTTAATATGTCATCATCAAAACATCAATATCTGCTAAGCACTTATCTCTTATGGAATGGCTTTCCTTTGTTAATGATGTTAATATAGTAATAAGCTTCTAATTAGCTTTAGTAGATTTGTCATTTTATTTTATTGGCATAGCCTAGCAAATTTGTTTTGTAATCTTTTTTTTTTTTTTTTTTTTTTTAATTTTTTTATTTAATAATTACATTATATTTACACTCATTTCTGTTCCGATTTTTTTTCCCCTCCCTCCTCCACCCCCTCCCCTAGATGGCAAGCAGTCCTTTATATGTTGGATATGTTGCAGTATATCCTAGATACAATATATGTTTGCAGAACCGAACAGTTCTCTTGTTGCATAGGGAGAATTGGATTCAGAAGGTATAAATAATCGGGAAGAGAAACAAAAATGCAGATAGTTCACATTCGTTTCCCAGTGTTCTTTCTTTGGGTGTAGCTGCTTTTGTCCGTCATTTATCAATTGAAACTCAGGTCTCTTTGTCAAAGAAATCCACTTCCATCAAAATATGTCCTCATACAATATCGTTGTCGAAGTGTATAATGATCTCCTGGTTCTGCTCATTTCACTTAGCATCAGTTCATGTAGGTCTCTCCAAGCCTCTCTGTATTCATCCTGCTGGTCATTTCTTACAGAACAATAATATTCCATAACATTCATATACCACAATTTACCCAGCCATTCTCCAATTGATGGGCATCCATTCATTTTCCAGTTTCTAGCCACTACAAACAGGGCTGCTACAAAATTTTGGCACATACAGGTCCCTTTCCCTTCTTTAGTATTTCTTTGGGATATAAGCCCAATAGAAACACTGCTGGATCAAAGGATATGCACATTTTGATAATTTTTTGGGCATAATTCCAGATTGCTCTCCAGAATGGTTGGATTCGTTCACAACTCCACCAACAATGCATTAGTGTCCCAGTTTTCCCGCATCCCCTCCAACATTCATCATTATTTTTTCCTGTCATCTTAGCCAATCTGACAGGTGTGTAGTGGTATCTCAGAGTTGTCTTAATTTGCATTTCTCTGATCAATAATGATTTGGAACACTCTTTCATATGAGTGGTAATAGTTTCAATCTCATCCTCTGAAAATTGTCTGTTCATATCCTTTGACCATTTATCAATTGGAGAATGGCTTGATTTCTTATAAATTTGAGTCAGTTCTCTATATATTTTGGAAATGAGGCCTTTATCAGAACCTTTAACTGTGAAAATGTTTTCCCAGTTTGTCGCTTCCCTTCTAATCTTGTTTGCATTAGTTTTATTTGTACAAAGGCTTTTTAATTTGATGTAATCGAAATTTTCTATTCTGTGATCAGTAATGGTCTCTAGTTCATCTTTGGTCACAAATTTCTTTCTCCTCCACAAGTCTGAGAGATAAACTATTCTATGTTCCTCTAATTTATTTACAGTCTCGTTCTTTATGCCTAGGTCATAGACCCATTTTGATCTTATCTTGGTATATGGTGTTAAGTGTGGGTCCATGCCTAATTTCTGCCATACTAATTTCCAATTATCCCAGCAGTTTTTATCAAATAATGAATTCTTTTCCCAGAAGTTAGGGGCTTTGGGTTTGTCAAACACTAGATTGCTATAGTTGACTATTCTGTCTTGTGAGCCTAGCCTTTTCCACTGATCCACTAATCTATTTCTTAGCCAATACCAAATGGTTTTGGTGACTGCTGCTTTATAATATAATTTTAGATCAGGTACAGCTAGGCCACCTTCATTTGATTTTTTTTTCATTAATTCCCTTGAGATTCTCGACTTTTTATTGTTCCATATGAATTTTGTTGTTATTTTTTCTAGATCAATAAAATATTTTCTTGGAAGTCTGATTGGTATAGCACTAAATAAATAGATTAGTTTAGGGAGTATTGTCATCTTTATTATGTTCGCTCGGCCGATCCAAGAGCACTTAATATTTTTCCAATTATTTAAGTCTGACTTTATTTGTGTGGAGACTTTTTTTAATTTTGCTCATATAATTCCTGACTTTCCTTTGGTAGATAGATTCCCAAATATTTTATGGTATCAACAGTTATTCTGAATGGAATTTCTCTTTGTATCTCTTGCTGTTGGGTTTTGTTGGTGATGTATAAAAATGCTGAGGATTTATGGGGATTTATTTTGTAGCCAGCTACTTTGCTAAAATTATGAATTATTTCCAATAGCTTTTTGGTAGAATCTCTGGGGTTCTCTAGGTATACCATCATATCATCTGCAAAGAGTGATAGTTTGGTTTCCTCATTGCCTACTCTAATTCCTTTTATATCTTTCTCGACTCTTATTGCCGAGGCTAGTGTTTCTAATACGATATTAAATAATAATGGTGATAGTGGGCAACCTTGCTTCACTCCAGATCTTACTGGGAAAGGTTCCAGTTTTTCCCCATTGCATATGATGCTTACTGATGGTTTTAAATATATGCTCCTGACTATTTTAAGGAAAAGTCCATTTATTCCTATGCTCTCAAGTGTTTTTATTAGGAATGGATGTTGGATTTTATCAAATGCTTTTTCTGCATCTATTGAGATGATCATGTGGTTTTTGTTTGTTTGGTTATTGATATAGTCAATTATGTTAATAGTTTTCCTAATATTGAACCAGCCCTGCATTCCTGGTATAAATCCTACTTGGTCATAGTGTATTATCCTGGTGACAATTTTCTGTAATCTTTTTGCTAATATTTTATTTAAGATTTTAGCATCAATATTCATTAGGGAGATTGGTCTATAATTTTCTTTCTCTGTTTTCAGCCTACCTGGTTTAGGTATCAGTACCATATCTGTGTCATAAAAGGAGTTTGGTAGGACTCCTTCAATCCCTATTTTTTCAAATAGTTTATATAACATTGGAGTTAGTTGTTCTTTAAATGTTTGGTAGAATTCACATGTAAATCCATCTGGTCCTGGGGATTTTTTCTTAGGGAGTTGATTGATAGTTTGTTCTATTTCTTTTTCTGAGATGGGACTGTTTAGGATATTTACTTCTTCCTCTGTTAGTTTGGGCAAGCTGTATTTTTGGAGGTATTTTTCTATTTCATTTAAGTTGTCGAATTTATTGGCATAAAGTTGGGCAAAGTAACTCCTAATTATTGCTCTAATTTCCTCTTCGTTAGTGGTGAGTTCTCCCTTTTCATTTTTAAGACTAACAATTTGATTTTCCTCTTTCCTTTTTTTAATCAGATTTACTAAGGGTTTGTCTATTTTGTTGGTTTTTTCATAGAACCAACTCTTAGTTTTATTAATCAATTCAATAGTTTTTTTTACTTTCAATTTTATTGATCTCACCTTTTACTTTTAGAATTTCAAGTTTAGTGTTTGACTGGGGGTTTTTAATTTGTTCCTTTTCTAGCATTTTTAATTGCAAACCCAATTCATTGACCTTCTCTTTCTCTATTTTATACAAATAGGCCTCTAGAGATATGAAATTTCCCCTTATTACCGCTTTGGCTGCATCCCATACATTTTGGTATGATGTCTCATTATTATCGTTTTCTTGGGTGAAGTTATTAATTATGTCTATGATTTGCTGTTTTACCCAATCATTCTTTAGTATGAGATTATTTAGTTTCCAATTATTTTTTGGTCTACTTCCCCCTGCTTTTTTGTTGAATGTAATTTTCATTGCATCGTGGTCTGAAAAGGATGCATTTACTATTTCTGCCTTACTACATTTGAGTTTGAGGTTTTTATGTCCTAATATATGGTCAATTTTTGTATAGGTTCCATGAACTGCTGAAAAGAAAGTGTATTCCTTTCTGTCTCCATTACATTTTCTCCAGAGATCTATCATATCTAGCTTTTCTAGTATTCTGTTTACCTCTTTGACTTCTTTCTTATTTATTTTCTGGTTTGATTTATCTAATTCTGAGAGTGCAAGGTTAAGATCTCCCACTATTATAGTTTTACTGTCTATTTCTTCTTGCAGCTCTCTTAGTTTCTCTTTTAAGAATTTAGATGCTACCCCACTTGGTGCATATATGTTTAATATAGATAGTGCTTCATTATCCATGCTACCCTTTAGCAAGATATAGTGTCCTTCCTTATCTCTTTTAATTAGGTCAATTTTTGCTTTAGCTTGATCTGAGATCAGGATGGCTACCCCTGCTTTTTTGACTTCACCTGAAGCATAGTAGATTTTGCTCCAACCTTTTACCTTTAACCTGCATGTATCTCCCCGCTTCAGGTGTGTTTCCTGTAAACAACATATTGTAGGATTCTGGCTTTTAATCCATTCTGCTAACCGCTTTCTCTTTATGGGGGAGTTTACCCCGTTCACGTTTATGGTTAGAATGACCAATTCTGTATTACTTGCCATCTTGTTAACCCCGGTTTATGCTTTCCTCCCTTCTTTCCCCTTTCCCCCCCTTCCAAGTATTAAGCTTGTGAGCACCCCTTGCTTCTCACAGCCCTCTCTTTTTAGTATCCCTCCCCCCTCCTTAGAGTTCCTCCCCCTATCTTACCCCTTTCCCTCCCAGTTCCCGTATTCCCTTCCCCTTAGCTTATTCCTTCCCTTTCCACTTTTCCCTTCTCACTTTTCAATGAGATGGGAGAAGTTTCACCATAGATTGAATATGTCTTAAGATTTTTCACTTAAAGCCAATTCTGAAGGCAGTAAGATACCCACTATATTCATCCCCCTCCATTCTTTCTCTCAGATATAATAGGTTTCCTATGCCTCTTCATGAGATGTACTACCCCCACTTTACCCTTTTTCTGGTACAATGTCCTTTCCACATCAATTTCTAGAACAAGGTATACATGTATTCTTTATACATCTATATAGTCAAAATATAGTTCCCAAGATTAATCTTTACCTTTTTAGATTTCTCTTGAGTTCTATATTTGTAGATCAAACTTTTTGTTAAGTTCTGGTTTTTTCATCAGAAATAGATGAAATTCGCTTACTTCGTTGAATGTCCATCTTCTTCCCTGGAAAAAGATGCTCATTCTCGCTGGGTAAGTTATTTTTGGTTGCATACCAAGTTCCTTAGCCTTTCGGAATATCATATTCCAGGCCCTTCGATCTTTTAATGTGGATGCTGCCAGATCCTGGGTGATCCTTATTGTGGCTCCTTGATACTTGAATTGGGTTTTTCTAGCCGCTTGCAATATTTTTTCTTTCACCTGAGGGTTCTGGCATTTGGCCACTATATTCCTTGGTGTTTTGATTTTAGGATCCCTTTCAGTGGGTGATCGATGAATCCTTTCAATGTTTATTTTTTCCTCTGTTCCTATGACTTCTGGGCAGTTCTCTTTGATAATTTCCTGGAAGACAGTGTCCAGGCTCTTTTTTTCATCATGTTTTTCTGGGAGTCCAATGATTCTCAGATTGTCTCTCCTGGATCTGTTTTCCAGGTCTGTTGTCTTCCCCAGAAGGTATTTCACATTTTTCTCCATTGTTTGATTTTTTTGGATTTGCTTGACTGATTCTTCTTGTCTCCTCGAGTCATTCAATTCCACTTGTTCAATTCTGATTTTCAGTGAAGTATTCTCTTCACTCACTTTTTTAAAATCTTTCTCTAATTGTCCAATTGAGTTCTTTTGTTCTGTGGAATTTTTTTCCATTTCGCCAATTTTGTTTTTTAGAGAGCTGTTTTCTGTTTCCAGTTCACTAATCCTATTTTTCAAGGATTTTACTTCTTTATCCACTCTCTCTTTAACTTTCTCCAGGCTCTTTTGCCAAGCCTCCCTCTCCTTTTCCCAAGCCTCCCTCTCCTTTTGCCAAGCCTCACTCTGCTTTCCCATTTTTCTTCTAGCTCCCTTGTGAGAGCCTTTTTAATCACTTCTATGAGGTTCATCTGTGCTGAGGAACAGATGATTTCCTCCTTTGGGGAATCACCTGGGGACTGCCTGTTTTTAGTCTCCTCAGGATTTAGAGTCTGCTCTCTATCTGTATAGAAGCTGTCAAGGGTTAAAGTCCTCTTCAGCTTCTTGCTCATTCTGTCTATTAATCAGAGATAAACTACCAAAGAAAAACAGAAAAAACTGGAGTCTTTCTTTGGGGGGGGGCTGGGTGTGTTATCGAGCTTCCTCTACAGACTGCAGGTGGCAGCAGTGAGGCACTAGCAGGACTGTGCTGCGCCTGCGCTCTGAGATCCCAAAGCGTGCTGAGTCACTGAGGGGGGGGAAGGGGGGGGGCAGGTCCTGAGAGACTCCAGCTGTTTGCGGTTGTATTCTTCAGCCCCGGTGTTTTTAGCTTCTCTGCTGGGCTGTTGACTTGCTGCCGGAGGAAATTATCCAAACCTGTAGCGAAGCTCTCCCCGCAGAAACGGCTACGATCACTCTCCGCCCCCTCTCCAGTCTGCTCCCGTGCTCTCACTGCCGCTGCCCGCTGCCTGCGCCCGATCTAAAACCGCCCCAGCCCTCCAGTAAAGACAGACCTTTCTTGGCGGATCTCAAGGATGGCTTCTCTTGGTAACTATTTGTGGGTTTTTTTCAGTCAAGCATTGATTCAGAGGCTTGTAATGAAGTGGATAGTGAGAGAAAGCGCGGAGCTTATGCAACTGTGAGCCTCCTCTCCGCCATCTTAACCGGAAGTCCTGTTTTGTAATCTTGACTGAGCATTCAGTTACCTACTTATTTGATTCTCCTGAACCTCTTCCTTTTTACTTCAGATCAGATACTCTTGTCTCATACTTTAATGAGGAAATAAAGAGAAATTTTCATGAATTCTCTCATCTCTTTTCATCCATAACAGAGAACTCCTTTACATTTCTTCTGTATTCTCTTGTTTTTCTCTAGACTCCAAGGAAAAGAGTAGTTATTTTTAACAAGGCCAGCTTTTTATTTCTATCCTTGATCCTCATCTTCTTTTCTGTCAGGGCTTGCCATAGTGATTATTTTGTACCTTATCTCTTCTTCAATCATTTCCTTTCAGTGGATCTTTTTTTTTTTTTTTTTTTTTTTGTAGCATGCAAAAATAGCCAGCTACATGGAACAGTGGATAGAGAACAAACTATGGAGTCAAAATGAGATAAATATAGTTACAAAGATGTGTCCTCAAAATAAATTATTATTGTTATTTTTATTCAGTTTCTTCATTTGTAGAATTGAAGAATAACAGCACTTTTCACTAGCTTATGTAAGTATCAAATACAAATATTTGTAAGGTGCTTATTCCAGTAATTGAAATATAGTAGTTGGTATATAAAATTATTATATTCTCAGGCCGCATAATTGTCAGATGAGAGCAATTTCTTGCAATAATCACGAAGGAATGCTTAGAGCTTAGTCAGAAATCAAAAACACCAAGGTCATCCACTGAATTCCTGTCCATTGCTTAGTCATCTTGAATTATATATCACCACTGGACTTTGATGACCAGAAAATAGAGTAAGGCTGATGACTTTGTGCAACCCTATCCTACTTAAATCCATTTCACATGACAAGTCAAAATATTGCTCTGTGATATCTTTGGTCATCTTAAAAAGTAGACTAACATTAACAATATCATTAACAATAATTATAATTCTTAGGTATCTACCATCATCAAAAACATTCTTCTTTATTTTGTAATACAGGTTTTACCTTGTCTCTTGCTCCCTTCATTGCCATATAGTAGAAGAGCTCACTATTATCAACATCTCTACGTCTTAACCACTAACTTATCTATACCTTTTAAAATGTCTTTTCATCTCACTTTTCTGCTCAAATTCAAACTTTGGCAAGATTACCAAAAAACACTTAGTTATTAAATCCAGGGATCTCATTTTGTTTATTCTCATAAATATACACACATACACAGAGCAAGAGAGAAAAGAGAAAGAGAGAGAGAGAAAAAAAAGAGAGAGAGAGAATGAAAAAGAATGGGAAAGAGGAAAAAAGAGAGGGGGCAAGAGAGAGAGATTTTAAAAATGATGCCTTTTGGCTAGGAACTAAGTAAGGGAATAACATTTTATATAGTACTTACTATATGCCAGGCATGGTTCTAAGTGCTTTTAAATGTTATCTCATTTGATCTAACAACAACAAAAAACCCTGACAATGATTATGATCATAAACGTAAGTACAACAGAGGGGCCATTAAGATTTTTTAAAAATTGAGTTCTCCAGAACAAGCAATTGTCAAAGAAATATATGATTGATAATTAGAGATGCAAATTATATTAAAAATGATAATACACTTCAAATGTTTTATGTTGACAAAGTTTAATTAAGAGAGCTAATTCAAAAATAAAATAATTTTCAGTTCTAAAAAAAGTACACAGAAGATGAAAGTGGAATTTAAAGAAATATTTGTAGTTATGTGAAAATAGCCCTAAAAATCAGAGATTAAAGCTTTTACTTGCTTCCCATTCTTTCAAGTGAATCTATGTATTTAGTGGAACTTAATTGATCAATAGGATGACATATAAAAAGGGGGAGAATAGAGTATTAACTTCAAAAACACAAAATACCCATACTAATACACCAGGAATTAGTTATTTTAAATAATTCAACATGAAAAAGGAAATAAAATAAGCTTTAAAGGAAAATCAAAGAAAAATAATTGCAGGTAATGATGTATTTACTTTTAAAGAATGTATATAAAATATATATTATTCCTCTCAACTAAGGAAAATGCACAGTATCTTAATCTTTTTACCTAATAATTTAGTCATAGTCTTTCTGTCTATATTTGTGTATATATATATGAATATATACATATACATATGCATATATACATGCATAGATAGATGTAGATAGAGATATAAAAACAAAAAAAAAGTGCAGATCAATTGCATTAACTAATACTGATTCCGAAAATGTGACTCCAGCAATTTATCAAATATCATCCATTATGACCAAGCTGGAGTTATGCTAACAATGTAAGTATAGTTTTAACATTAAGACTTGAAATATAAACAATCAAATTAAAGCAAAAATACAAGATTCTCAAAATATTTTTCTTAAAAAACAACTTTGACAAATGATAGCATTTATTTATGGTAAAAACCTTCCAAAGAATAGGCACATGGGGGATTTTTTATTTCACAAAATTAAATCATCTATATTAATCTCCAAATGAGTAAAATATTCAAAGAGAATATATCATTAGCTTTCCCTAAAAATAGAAGATAAATCTTATATTATTTGACTTATCTATAGAACATTTAACAATGCCAATTAGAGAAGTACAGATAAATTTTGACTTCAATGTGATAATATAAAAAAGTAACTATAAGTGGAAGAAGAAGAAAATGGAAGTGAAATGAGGTAAATTATATTTCATGAAGAGGTAAAAAAGAACTATTATAATTAAAGCAAAGAAGGAAGGGAGATGAACATTGTGTGAAGTGGTCTCGTAAGAATTGACTCAAAGCAAGAATGTCAGATATATTCAGATTGACAGAGAAATTTCTCTCATCTTATAGGGAGGTTGGAGGGGAACAGGGAAAGGAAAGAGGGATGCTGATAGAAGGGAAAGCAAAAGTAATAGGGGAAAAATATAAGAAAAGGAGAGGGGACTTCCGGTTAAGATGGCGGAGAGGAGGCTCATAGCTGCATAAGCTCCACGCTTTCTCTCACTATCCATTTCATTACAAGCCTCTGAATCAATGCTTGACTGAAAAAAACCCACAAATAGTTACCAAGAGAAGCCATCCTTGAGATCCGCCAAGAAAGGTCTGTCTTTACTGGAGGGCTGGGGCGGTTTTAGATCGGGCGCAGGCAGCGGGCAGCGGCAGTGAGAGCACAGGAGCAGACTGGAGAGGGGGTGGGGAGTGATCGTAGCCGTCTCTGCGGGGAGAGCTTCGCTACAGGTTTGGATACTTTGCTCCAGCAGCAAGTCAACAGCCCAGCAGAGAAGCTAAAAACACCGGGGCTGAAGAATACAACCCCAAACAGCTGGAGTCTCTCGGGATCTGGCCGCTCCCCCCTTCCCCCCCAACAGTGACTCAGCACGCTCTGGGATCTCAGAGTGCACGCGCAGCACAGTCCTGCTAGTGCCTCACTGCTGCCCCCTGCAGTCTAGAGAGGAAGCTCGGTAACATACCCAGCCCCTCCCCCAAAGAAAGACTCCAGTTTTTTCTGTTTTTCTTTGGTAGTTTGTCTCTGATTAATAGACAGAATGAGCAAGAAGCTGAAGAGGACTTTAACCCTTGACAGCTTCTATACAGATAGAGAGCAGACTCTAAATCCTGAGGAGACTAAAAACAGGCAGTCCCCAGGTGAATCCCCAA
The DNA here is from genome assembly GCF_016432865.1 of Antechinus flavipes. Lineage (NCBI taxonomy): Eukaryota > Metazoa > Chordata > Mammalia > Dasyuromorphia > Dasyuridae > Antechinus > Antechinus flavipes. Next base: position 486,151,479 of record NC_067401.1, on the reverse strand, counting down.
AGGAGGAGATCGTCTGTTCCTCAGCACAGATGAACCTCATAGAAGTGATTAAAAAAGGCTCTCACAATGGAGCTAGAAGAAAAATGGAAAAGAGCCTGGAGAAGTCAGTTAAAGAGAGAGTGGATAAAGAAGTAAAATCCTTGAAAAATAGGATTAGTGAACTGGAAACAGAAAACAGCTCTCTAAAAAACAAAATTGGCGAAATGGAAAAAAATTCCACAGAACAAAAGAACTCAATGGGACAATTAGAAAAAGATTTTAAAAAAGTGAGTGAAGAGAATACTTCACTGAAAATCAGAATTGAACAAGTGGAATTGAATGACTCGAGGAGACAAGAAGAATCAGTCAAGCAAATCCAAAAAAATCAAACAATGGAGAAAAATGTGAAATACCTTCTGGGGAAGACAACAGACCTGGAAAACAGATCCAGGAGAGACAATCTGAGAATCATTGGACTCCCAGAAAAACATGATGAAAAAAAGAGCCTGGACACTATCTTCCAGGAAATTATCAAAGAGAACTGCCCAGAAGTCATAGGAACAGAGGAAAAAATAAACATTGAAAGGATTCATCGATCACCCACTGAAAGGGATCCTAAAATCAAAACACCAAGGAATATAGTGGCCAAATGCCAGAACCCTCAGATGAAGGAAAAAATATTGCAAGCGGCTAGAAAAACCCAATTCAAGTATCAAGGAGCCACAATAAGGATCACCCAGGATCTGGCAGCATCCACATTAAAAGATCGAAGGGCCTGGAATATGATATTCCGAAAGGCTAAGGAACTTGGTATGCAACCAAAAATAACTTACCCAGCGAGAATGAGCATCTTTTTCCAGGAAAGAAGATGGACATTCAACGAAGTAAGCGAATTTCATCTATTTCTGATGAAAAAACCAGAACTTAACAAAAAGTTTGATCTACAAATATAGAACTCAAGAGAAATCTAAAAAGGTAAAGATTAATCTTGGGAACTATATTTTGACTATATAGATGTATAAAGAATACATGTATACCTTGTTCTAGAAATTGATGTGGAAAGGACATTGTACCAGAAAAAGGGTAAAGTGGGGGTAGTACATCTCATGAAGAGGCATAGGAAACCTATTATATCTGAGAGAAAGAATGGAGGGGGATGAATATAGTGGGTAGCTTACTGCCTTCAGAATTGGCTTTAAGTGAAAAATCTTAAGACATATTCAATCTATGGTGAAACTTCTCCCATCTCATTGAAAAGTGAGAAGGGAAAAGTGGAAAGGGAAGGAATAAGCTAAGCGGAAGGGAATACGGGAACTGGAAGGGAAAGGGATAAGATAGGGGAAGGAACTCTAAGGCGGGGGGAGGGATACTAAAAAGGGAGGGCTGCGAGAAGCAAGGGGTGCTCACAAGCTTAATACTGGGAAGGGGGGGAAAGGGGAAAGAAGGGAGGAAAGCATAAACCGGGGTTAACAAGATGGCAAGTAATACAGAATTGATCATTCTAACCATAAACGTGAACGGGGTAAATTCCCCCATAAAGAGGAAGCGGTTAGCAGAATGGATTAAAAGCCAGAATCCTACAATATGTTGTTTACAGGAAACACACCTGAAGCGGGGAGATACATGCAGGTTAAAGGTAAAAGGTTGGAGCAAAATCTACTATGCTTCGGGTGAAGTCAAAAAAGCAGGGGTAGCCATCCTGATCTCAGATCAAGCTAAAGCAAAAATTGACCTAATTAAAAGAGATAAGGAAGGACACTATATCTTGCTAAAGGGTAGCATGGATAATGAAGCACTATCTATATTAAACATATATGCACCAAGTGGGGTAGCATCTAAATTCTTAAAAGAGAAACTAAGAGAGCTGCAAGAAGAAATAGACAGTAAAACTATAATAGTGGGAGATCTTAACCTTGCACTCTCAGAATTAGATAAATCAAACCACAAAATAAATAAGAAAGAAGTCAAAGAGGTAAATAGAACACTAGAAAAGTTAGATATGATAGATCTCTGGAGAAAATGTAATGGAGACAGAAAGGAATACACTTTCTTTTCAGCAGTTCATGGAACCTATACAAAAATTGACCATATATTAGGACATAAAAACCTCAAACTCAAATGTAGTAAGGCAGAAATAGTAAATGCATCCTTTTCAGACCACGATGCAATGAAAATTACATTCAACAAAAAAGCAGGGGGAAGTAGACCAAAAAATAATTGGAAACTAAATAATCTCATACTAAAGAATGATTGGGTAAAACAGCAAATCATAGACATAATTAATAACTTCACCCAAGAAAACGATAATAATGAGACATCATACCAAAATGTATGGGATGCAGCCAAAGCGGTAATAAGGGGAAATTTCATATCTCTAGAGGCCTATTTGTATAAAATAGAGAAAGAGAAGGTCAATGAATTGGGTTCAATTAAAAATGCTAGAAAAGGAACAAATTAAAAACCCCCAGTCAAACACTAAACTTGAAATTCTAAAAGTAAAAGGTGAGATCAATAAAATTGAAAGTAAAAAAACTATTGAATTGATTAATAAAACTAAGAGTTGGTTCTATGAAAAAACCAACAAAATAGACAAACCCTTAGTAAATCTGATTAAAAAAGGAAAGAGGAAAATCAAATTGTTAGTCTTAAAAATGAAAAGGGAGAACTCACCACTAACGAAGAGGAAATTAGAGCAATAATTAGGAGTTACTTTGCCCAACTTTATGCCAATAAATTCGACAACTTAAATGAAATAGAAAAATACCTCCAAAAATACAGCTTGCCCAAACTAACAGAGGAAGAAGTAAATATCCTAAACAGTCCCATCTCAGAAAAAGAAATAGAACAAACTATCAATCAACTCCCTAAGAAAAAATGCCCAGGACCAGATGGATTTACATGTGAATTCTACCAAACATTTAAAGAACAATTAACTCCAATGTTATATAAACTATTTGAAAAAATAGGGATTGAAGGAGTCCTACCAAACTCCTTTTATGACACAGATATGGTACTGATACCTAAACCAGGTAGGCTGAAAACAGAGAAAGAAAATTATAGACCAATCTCCCTAATGAATATTGATGCTAAAATCTTAAATAAAATATTAGCAAAAAGATTACAGAAAATTGTCACCAGGATAATACACTATGACCAAGTAGGATTTATACCAGGAATGCAGGGCTGGTTCAATATTAGGAAAACTATTAGCATAATTGACTATATCAATAACCAAACAAACAAAAACCACATGATCATCTCAATAGATGCAGAAAAAGCATTTGATAAAATCCAACATCCATTCCTAATAAAAACACTTGAGAGCATAGGAATAAATGGACTTTTCCTTAAAATAGTCAGGAGCATATATTTAAAACCATCAGTAAGCATCATATGCAATGGGGAAAAACTGGAACCTTTCCCAGTAAGATCTGGAGTGAAGCAAGGTTGCCCACTATCACCATTATTATTTAATATCGTATTAGAAACACTAGCCTCGGCAATAAGAGTCGAGAAAGATATTAAAGGAATTAGAGTAGGCAATGAGGAAACCAAACTATCACTCTTTGCAGATGATATGATGGTATACCTAGAGAACCCCAGAGATTCTACCAAAAAGCTATTGGAAATAATTCATAATTTTAGCGAAGTAGCTGGCTACAAAATAAATCCCCATAAATCCTCAGCATTTTTATACATCACCAAGAAAACCCAACAGCAAGAGATACAAAGAGAAATTCCATTCAGAATAACTGTTGATACCATAAAATATTTGGGAATCTATCTACCAAAGGAAAGTCAGGAATTATATGAGCAAAATTATAAAAAAGTCTCCACACAAATAAAGTCAGACTTAAATAATTGGAAAAATATTAAGTGCTCTTGGATCGGCCGAGCGAACATAATAAAGATGACAATACTCCCTAAACTAATCTATTTATTTAGTGCTATACCAATCAGACTTCCAAGAAAATATTTTATTGATCTAGAAAAAATAACAACAAAATTCATATGGAACAATAAAAAGTCGAGAATCTCAAGGGAATTAATGAAAAAAAAATCAAATGAAGGTGGCCTAGCTGTACCTGATCTAAAATTATATTATAAAGCAGCAGTCACCAAAACCATTTGGTATTGGCTAAGAAATAGATTAGTGGATCAGTGGAAAAGGCTAGGCTCACAAGACAGAATAGTCAATTATAGCAATCTAGTGTTTGACAAACCCAAAGCCCCTAACTTCTGGGAAAAGTATTCATTATTTGATAAAAACTGCTGGGATAATTGGAAATTAGTATGGCAGAAATTAGGCATGGACCCACACTTAACACCATATACCAAGATAAGATCAAAATGGGTCTATGACCTAGGCATAAAGAACGAGATTATAAATAAATTAGAGGAACATAGAATAGTTTATCTCTCAGACTTGTGGAGGAGAAAGAAATTTGTGACCAAAGATGAACTAGAGACCATTACTGATCACAGAATAGAAAATTTCGATTACATCAAATTAAAAAGCCTTTGTACAAATAAAACTAATGCAAACAAGATTAGAAGGGAAGCAACAAACTGGGAAAACATTTTCACAGTTAAAGGTTCTGATAAAGGCCTCATTTCCAAAATATATAGAGAACTGACTCAAATTTATAAGAAATCAAGCCATTCTCCAATTGATAAATGGTCAAAGGATATGAACAGACAATTTTCAGAGGATGAGATTGAAACTATTACCACTCATATGAAAGAGTGTTCCAAATCATTATTGATCAGAGAAATGCAAATTAAGACAACTCTGAGATACCACTACACACCTGTCAGATTGGCTAAGATGACAGGAAAAAATAATGATGAATGTTGGAGGGGATGCGGGAAAACTGGGACACTAATGCATTGTTGGTGGAATTGTGAACGAATCCAACCATTCTGGAGAGCAATCTGGAATTATGCCCAAAAAATTATCAAATTGTGCATACCTTTGATCCAGCAGTGTTTCTATTGGGCTTATATCCCAAAGAAATACTAAAGAAGGGAAAGGGACCTGTATGTGCCAAAATGTTTGTAGCAGCCCTGTTTGTAGTGGCTAGAAACTGGAAAATGAATGGATGCCCATCAATTGGAGAATGGCTGGGTATATTGTGGTATATGAATGTTATAGAATATTATTGTTCTGTAAGAAATGACCAGCAGGATGAATACAGAGAGGACTGGCGAGACTTACATGAACTGATGCTAAGTGAAATGAGCAGAACCAGGAGATCATTATACACTTCGACAACGATATTGTATGAGGACATATTTTGATGGAAGTGGATTTCTTTGACAAAGAGACCTGAGTTTCAATTGATAAATGACGGACAAAAGCAGCTACACCCAAAGAAAGAACACTGGGAAACGAATGTAAACTATCTGCATTTTTGTTTTTCTTCCGGGTTATTTATACCTTCTGAATCCAATTCTCCTACGCAACAAGAGAACTGTTCGGTTCTGCAAACATATATTGTATCTAGGATATACTGCAACATATCCAACACATAAAGGACTGCTTGCCATCTAGGGGAGGGGGTGGAGGGAGGGAGGGGAAAAAAAATTGGAACAGAAACGAGTGTCAATATAAAGTAATTATTAAATAAAAAAAAATAAAAATAAATAAAAAATAAAAATAAAAAAAAATAAAAACAAAAAAAAAAAAAAAAAAAAAAAAAAAAAGAAAAGGAGAGGGCCTATAAAAGCAGAGGGATGTTTGAGGAGATTATGGTCAGAAGCAAAATACTGGGAAGGAGGGAAAAGGGGAAAGGAAAGAGAAAAACATAACTTTTAGAAAAGATAGAAGGAAATACAGGATTAGTAATTTTAACTCTGAATGTAAATGAGATGAGCTCTCCCATAAAACAGAAGTGGACAGCAAATTGGATTAAAAGCTAGAAACTTTGTTGATTATGTTGATTACAAGAAACACATTTAAAGCAGAGTGATACAGAGTAAAAGTAAACAGCAGTAACAGAATCTATTATGATTCAAGTAAAGTTAAAAAAAAAAAAAGGTAGGGGTAGCAATCCTGATCTCAGATCAAGCAAAAGCAAAAATAGATCTAATTAAAAGAGATAAGGAAGGAAACCATATCTTGTTAAGTGTACCAAAGATAATAAAATAATATCAATAAAATATATATGCACCAAGTGATATAATATCCAAATTCCTAGAGGAAAAGTTGAAAGCTGCAAGAATAATTAGACAGCAAAACTGTATGGGTAGGGCAGGTCTCAACCTTGCTCTCTCAGAACTAGATAAATTGAACCACAAAATAAATAAGAAAAAAGTAAAGGAGGTAAATAGAATTTTAGAAAATTAGAAATGACAGACCTTTGGAAAAAATTGAATGGAGATAAAAAGAAGTACACTTTTTTCCTTGACAGTTCATGGAACCTACACAAAAATTGATTATGTATCAGGGCACAAAATCCTCAAAATCAAATGTAGAAAGGCAGAAAGAGTAAATGCATCTTTTTCAGATCATGATGAAATAAAAATATATGTAACAAAATGCCAGGGAAAATAGATCAAAAATTAATTGGAACCTAAATAATTTGATCCTAAGGATTGAATGGGTGAAACAACAAATCATGTACACAATAAATTTCATCCGAGGGAATGACAACATACCAAAATTTGTGGGATGCAGCCAAAATGGTTTTTAGTCAAAATTTTATATATTTAGGTGCATACTTACATAAAATAGAGAAAAAGAAGAACAATGAATTGAGCATTTGAAATTCTGAAAATAAAAAGGAAGATTAATAAAATTGAAAGTAAAAAAATATATATTAAACTAATAAAACTAAAGGCTAGTTTTATGAAAAAAAAAACAAAATAGATAAACCTTTAGTTAATTTGATTAGAAAAAAGAAAGAAGTAAATAAAATTGTTAGTATCAAAAATAAAAAGGGTGAACTTTCCACCAATGAAGAGGAAATTAGAGAAATAACTAGGGATTACTCTTCCCAATTGTATAAAAATAAATATGATTATTTAAGTGAAATTTAAGTGAATATTTACAAATGTATTGATTGCCCTGATTGATGAGGAAATAAATTATGGAAATAGAACCCATTTTAGAAAAAGAAATTGTACAAACTAGTATTCAATTCTCTAAGAAAAAAATCTCCAGGATCAAGTGGATTTACATGTGACTTCTACCAAACATTTAAAGAAAAAAATTAATTACAACATTATGCAAACTACTTGGAAAAATAGAGAAAGAAAGAATCCTATCAAATTCTTTTGTGACACAGTCATGGTGCTGATATCTAAACCAGGTATGGTCAAAACAGAGAAAGAAAATTATAGACCAATATCCCTAATGAATATTTATGCAAAAATCTTAAATAAAATATTAGCAAAGATAGTACAGCAAGTTTCCCCATTATACCCCATATACACAATTACCAATTAGGATTTCTATTAGAAATGCAGGCTTGATTCAATATTAGGAAAACTATTAGCATAATTCACTATATCAACAAAACTAACAAAAATCATATGGTTATCTCAATATATACAGAAAAAAAAAAGCATTTCCCAAATGCAGCACACATTTCCTTAAAAAGACTAGAGGGTATAGGAACAAATAGAGTTTTTGTTAAAAATGATTAGTAGCATCTATTCAAAGTCATCAGCAAGCATCATATGTAATAGGGATAAACTAGAACCATTGTCAATAAGATTGATGTGAAACAAGGTTGCTCACTATCACCATTACTATTTAATATTGTATTAGAAATCTTAGCTTTTTCAGTTATCAAATTGTGCATACCTTTTGATCCAGCTTATATTCCAAAGAGATTTTAAAGAAGGGAAAAGGACCTGTATATGCAAGAATGTTTGCAGCCCTTTTTAGTGGCCAGAAACTGGAAACTGAGTGGATGCCCATCAATTGGAGAATGGCTGAATAAACTGTGGTATATGAATATTATGGAATATTATTGCTCTGTAAGAAATGATCAGCAGGATGATTTCAGACAGGCTGCAATGACTTACATGAACTGATGCTGAGTGAAATGAGCAGGATCAGGAGATCATTATATACTTCAACAACAATAGTATATGATGATCAATTCTGATGAACGTGTCCCTCTCCAACAATGAGATGAACCAAATCAGTTTCAATAGAGCAGTAATGAATTGAATCAACTTCACCCAGTGAAAGAACTCTGGGAGATGACTATGAATCACTACATAGAATTCCCATTCCCGCTATTTTTGTCCATCTGCATTTTTTATTTCCTCCACAGGCTAATTGCACACATTTTCAAAGTCCAATTCTTTTCATACAGCAAAATAACTGTATGGACATGCATACATATATTGTATTTGACTTATATTTTTACATATTTAACATGTATTGGTCAACCTGCCATCTGGGGGAGGAAGAGGGGAGAAGGAAGGGAAAAGTTGGAACAAAAGATTTTGCAACTGTCAATGCTGAAAAATTATCCATTCATGTATCTTGTAAATTAAAAGCTATATAATAAAAATATATATATAAAAAAAGAATTCTTAGCTTTTTCAATAAGAGAAGAAAATGAGATGAAAAGAATTAGTGTAGGTAATGAGGAAAACAAATTATCACTCTTTTCAGATGATCAGATGGTATACTCAAAGAATCCTAGAAAAACAACTAAAAAAAACTACTAGAAACAATTCAAAACTTTAGCAAAGTTGAAGGAAACAAAATAAATCTACAGAAATCATCAGCATCTTTATATATTATCAACAAATTCCAGCAGGAAAACATACATATAGAAATTCCATTTGAAATAACTATAAATAACATAAAATATTTGGGAGTCTACCTGCCAAAGTAAAGTAAGGAACTATATAAACACAACTACAAAACACTTTCTAAAGAAATAAAGTCAGATTTAATTTCTTGGAAAAATATCAAGTGTTCATGGGTAGGCTGAGCAAATATAATAAAAATGAAATTGCTACCTAAGTTAATCTCTTTATACTATGCCATACTAATTAAACTCTCAAGAAATTATATTTACGGAGTTAGAAAAATTAATAACAAAGTTCATATGAAAGAACAAAAAGTCAAGAATTTCAAGGGAATCAATGAAAAAAATGCAAATGAATCAGATGGCCAGGTATACCAGATCTAAAACTATATTACAAATCAGTGGTCATCACAACCATTTCATACTGCCTAAGAAATAGAGTAATTGATCAGTGAAATAGGTTAGGTTCACAGGATCAAATAGTGAATGATGATAGTAATCTAGTGTTTGACATACTGGGATAAAAACTCACTATTTGACAAAAGCTGCTGTGAAAACTGAAAGTGATTATGGCAGAAACTACGCATTGACCTAAACCTAACACCACATACCAAGATAAGGTCAACATGGATTCATGATTTAGAAATAGTAATGTTATAAGCAAATTAGAAGAACAAAGGATAGTTTACTTCTCAGATCTATGGAGAAGGTTGGAATCCATAGCCAAAAAAAAAAAAAAATTGGAGTACATTATTGAATACAAAATACATAATTTTATTTATATTAAGTTACACTGTTTTTGTACAAAGAAAATCAATGCACATAAGATTAGAAACAAAGTGATGAAGTGACAGTTTTTTTTTTTTTTACATTTAAGGGTTGTGATAAAGGCCTAGTTTATAAAATATATAGAAAATTTGCTCAGATTAATAAGAATTCAAGCCATTCTCTACTTGAAAAATGGTCAAAAAATATGAACAGACAATTTTCTACAAAAAGGTACAAAGGAAAGAACTCTTGAGAATTATATTACTGTTATGGGTATATTTAGAGAGTGCTGGTGTAATTTAATTTTACTGTGATACTATAAAAAAGAAACTAGAAGTGGAAAGGGGATTGTACTGAAAAAAGAGGAAAATTGAGGTAAAATGAGATAAATTACATCTCATTAAGAGGCAAAGTAGACCTACTATAAATTGAGGGGAAAAAAAGGAGGGAAATGAATGTTGTGTAAATCTTTCTCTCATCAGATTTGGCTCAAAGAGAGAATATTAGACATAATTGGTTTCATAGAGAAACTTGTCTCACCTTATAGGGAAGTGGGAGAGAAAAGGGGAAAAGGAAAGGGAAGGTTAATAGAAGAGAAAACAGAAGCAGTAAGGGAAAGATACTAGAAAGGGAAAGGGGATGTAAAGGAGGAGGGCTGTTTGAGGAATGTGGTGGTCAGAAGGAAAATAGTAGGGAGGAGAGAAAGGGGGAAATGTAACGAAAAAAGCATAATTTGGGGTAAATTAGATGGCAGAAAATAAAGAATTCATCATTTAAACTGTGAATATGAATGGGCTGAACTCCCCATTAAAATGGAAGCAGATAGCAGACTGAATTAAAAGCCATAATCTTATAATATATTGTTTACAAGAAACACATTTAAAGCAAAGTGATACATTTAGAATAAAGGTAAAAAGGCTGGAGCAGAACTATTATACTTCAGGTGAAGTGAAAAAAAACAACAACAACAATGTACAAATGACTAAAAACATGTAAATTGAAAGAGAAACCATTATAAAACAATAAATAAAAAAATTGTTAAGTTGTGAAGAACAAATGATGTCCCATTTTTTGATATTTTAATTTTATAATCTTTTGAAAAGGAGAGGAAGATAAACATACAATAAAAAGAATCAATAGATTTTAAAATGGCAATATATTTAATATTCAATACATGGTGAGCCCGCATGTCTACATAATAATAAAGTAATTATTCTCTCATATATCCTGTTTTTGAGATACTATTAGTTTCACTGCATATTTTGATTATCAAATTCTTGTGATAACTGATGCAAATGTCCAACCATTTGCATATTACCCTTTTTATTTGGGATGCATTCCTTTTGTTCTTGGAAAAGTTTTTTTTCAATTGCATAGAAAGAAAATTATCTGTTTTAACATTTCTAATGACTTTTAACCCTTGTTTGGGAATGAAATTAACAGAGAATGTATTATTATTGGGTGTCTAGATTTTTACAACAAAAAATGTTGTTTCCTTTTTATATATTTGTGCATATAGGTCCTTTCCCTCCATCTTTCTTTCCAGGGTTATTGTCAGTCTAGTATCTAAAGAAATTGTGGAAAATGCCTTTACATAATGATTGGACTAATTCATATGTTTACAGTGTGTCTGTCCTTCTCTTTCTGCAGTAACTGTCATTTTTCTCTTCTTTAATTTTGGCCAAAAATTATATTATTTTTTTCTTCACTTGCTTTTAATGATAGAAATTATTTATGTGTCCATTGCTAGTACATTTGAGAAGAATCTATTCAAATCTTTAATTATATATATATACACATATATATTTCTTTTATCTATTAATCCCAATTTAATATGCATCTTTATATATCATAGAACATTATTGCTAAAATTTCCCTCTATTTTTTCAAAGGAAAATCAGTAAAAAAAAATTTTCTATTTTATTTTGGGACTAAATGTTCTCTATTTGGAGGCAGATAATATTTTAAATTAAGAATCTTTTGGGGGACTTCCGGTTAAGATGGCGGAGAGGAGGCTCACAGTTGCATAAGCTCCGCGCTTTCTCTCACTATCCACTTCATTACAAGCCTCTGAATCAATGCTTGACTGAAAAAAACCCACAAATAGTTACCAAGAGAAGCCATCCTTGAGATCCGCCAAGAAAGGTCTGTCTTTACTGGAGGGCTGGGGCGGTTTTAGATCGGGCGCAGGCTGAGGGCAGCGGCAGTGAGAGCACGGGAGCAGAGCTGAGAGGGGGTGGGGAGTGATCGTAGCCGTCTCTGCGGGGAGAGCTTCGCTACAGGTTTGGAACCTGCAGCAAGTCAACAGCCCAGCAGAGAAGCTAAAAACACCGGGCTGAAGAATACAACCGCAAACAGCTGGATCTCTCAGGACCTGGCCGCCCCCCCCTTGCCCCCCCTCAGTGACTCAGCACGCTTTGGGATCTCAGAGCGCAGGCGCAGCACAGTCCTGCTAGTGCCTCACTGCTGCCCCCTGCAGTCTGTAGAGGAAGCTCGATAACACACCCAGCCCCCCCCCAAAGAAAGACTCCAGTTTTTTCTGTTTTTCTTTGGTAGTTTGTCTCTGATTAATAGACAGAATGAGCAAGAAGCTGAAGAGGACTTTAACCCTTGACAGCTTCTATACAGATAGAGAGCAGACTCTAAATCCTGAGGAGACTAAAAACAGGCAGTCCCCAGGTGATTCCCCAAAGGAGGAGATTCGTCTGTTCCTCAGCACAGATGAACCTCATAGAAGTGATTAAAAAGGCTCTCACAAGGGAGCTAGAAGAAAAAAGGGGAAAGGAGAGGAGGCTTGCAAAAGGAGAGGAGGCTTGGCAAAAGAGCTGGAGAAGTCAGTTAAAGAGAGAGTGGATAAAGAAGTAAAATCCTTGAAAAAATAGGATTAGTGAACTGGAAACAGAAAACAGCTCTCTAAAAAACAAAATTGGCGAAATGGAAAAAAATTCCACAGAACAAAAGAACTCAATGGGACAATTAGAAAAGATTTTAAAAAAGTGAGTGAAGAGAATACTTCACTGAAAATCAGAATTGAACAAGTGGAATTGAATGACTCGAGGAGACAAGAAGAATCAGTCAAGCAAATCCAAAAAAATCAAACAATGGAGAAAAATGTGAAATACCTTCTGGGGAAGACAACAGACCTGGAAAACAGATCCAGGAGAGACAATCTGAGAATCATTGGACTCCCAGAAAAACATGATGAAAAAAAGAGCCTGGACACTGTCTTCAGGAAATTATCAAAGAGAACTGCCCAGAAGTCATAGGAACAGAGGAAAAAATAAACATTGAAAGGATTCATCGATCACCACACTGAAAGGGATCCTAAAATCAAAACACCAAGGAATATAGTGGCCAAATGCCAGAACCCTCAGATGAAAGAAAAAATATTGCAAGCGGCTAGAAAAACCCAATTCAAGTATCAAGGAGCCACAATAAGGATCACCCAGGATCTGGCAGCATCCACATTAAAAGATCGAAGGGCCTGGAATATGATATTCCGAAAGGCTAAGGAACTTGGTATGCAACCAAAAATAACTTACCCAGCGAGAATGAACATCTTTTTCCAGGGAAGAAGATGGACATTCAACGAAGTAAGCGAATTTCATCTATTTCTGATGAAAAAACCAGAACTTAACAAAAAGTTTGATCTACAAATATAGAACTCAAGAGAAATCTAAAAAGGTAAAGATTAATCTTGGGAACTATATTTTGACTATATAGATGTATAAAGAATACATGTATACCTTGTTCTAGAAATTGATGTGGAAAGGACATTGTACCAGAAAAAGGGTAAAGTGGGGGTAGTACATCTCATGAAGAGGCATAGGAAACCTATTATATCTGAGAGAAAGAATGGAGGGGGATGAATATAGTGGGTATCTTACTGCCTTCAGAATTGGCTTTAAGTGAAAAATCTTAAGACATATTCAATCTATGGTGAAACTTCTCCCATCTCATTGAAAAGTGAGAAGGGAAAAGTGGAAAGGGAAGGAATAAGCTAAGCGGAAGGGAATACGGGAACTGGGAGGGAAAGGGGTAAGATAGGGGGAGGAACTCTAAGGGGGGGGAGGGACACTAAAAAGGGAGGGCTGTGAGAAGCAAGGGTGCTCACAAGCTTAATACTTGGAAGGGGGGGAAAGGGGAAGAAGGGAGGAAAGCATAAACGGGGTTAACAAGATGGCAAGTAATACAGAATTGGTCATTCTAACCATAAACGTGAACGGGGTAAACTCCCCATAAAGAGGAAGCGGTTAGCAGAATGGATTAAAAGCCAGAATCCTACAATATGTTGTTTACAGGAAACACACCTGAAGCGGGGAGATACATGCAGGTTAAAGGTAAAAGGTTGGAGCAAAATCTACTATGCTTCAGGTGAAGTCAAAAAAGCAGGGGTAGCCATCCTGATCTCAGATCAAGCTAAAGCAAAAATTGACCTAATTAAAAGAGATAAGGAAGGACACTATATCTTGCTAAAGGGTAGCATGGATAATGAAGCACTATCTATATTAAACATATATGCACCAAGTGGGGTAGCATCTAAATTCTTAAAAGAGAAACTAAGAGAGCTGCAAGAAGAAATAGACAGTAAAACTATAATAGTGGGAGATCTTAACCTTGCACTCTCAGAATTAGATAAATCAAACCACAAAATAAATAAGAAAGAAGTCAAAGAGGTAAATAGAATACTAGAAAAGTTAGATATGATAGATCTCTGGAGAAAATGTAATGGAGACAGAAAGGAATACACTTTCTTTTCAGCAGTTCATGGAACCTATACAAAAATTGACCATATATTAGGACATAAAAACCTCAAACTCAAATGTAGTAAGGCAGAAATAGTAAATGCATCCTTTTCAGACCACGATGCAATGAAAATTACATTCAAAAAAAAAGCAGGGGGAAGTAGACCAAAAAATAATTGGAAACTAAATAATCTCATACTAAAGAATGATTGGGTAAAACAGCAAATCATAGACATAATTAATAACTTCACCCAAGAAAACGATAATAATGAGACATCATACCAAAATGTATGGGATGCAGCCAAAGCGGTAATAAGGGGAATTTCATATCTCTAGAGGCCTATTTGTATAAAATAGAGAAAGAGAAGGTCAATGAATTGGGTTTGCAATTAAAAATGCTAGAAAAGGAACAAATTAAAAACCCCCAGTCAAACACTAAACTTGAAATTCTAAAAGTAAAAGGTGAGATCAATAAAATTGAAAGTAAAAAAACTATTGAATTGATTAATAAAACTAAGAGTTGGTTCTATGAAAAAACCAACAAAATAGACAAACCCTTAGTAAATCTGATTAAAAAAAGGAAAGAGGAAAATCAAATTGTTAGTCTTAAAAATGAAAAGGGAGAACTCACCACTAACGAAGAGGAAATTAGAGCAATAATTAGGAGTTACTTTGCCCAACTTTATGCCAATAAATTCGACAACTTAAATGAAATAGAAAAATACCTCCAAAAATACAGCTTGCCCAAACTAACAGAGGAAGAAGTAAATATCCTAAACAGTCCCATCTCAGAAAATGAAATAGAACAAACTATCAATCAACTCCCTAAGAAAAAATCCCCAGGACCAGATGGATTACATGTGAATTCTAAACATTTAAAGAACAATTAACTCCAATGTTATATAAACTATTTAAAAAATAGGGATTGAAGGAGTCCTACCAAACTCCTTTTATGACACAGATATGGTATGATACCTAAACCAGGTAGGCTGAAAACAGAGAAAGAAAATTATAGACCAATCTCCCTAATGAATATTGATGCTAAAATCTTAAATAAAATATTAGCAAAAAGATTACAGAAAATTGTCACCAGGATAATACACTATGACCAAGTAGGATTTATACCAGGAATGCAGGGCTGGTTCAATATTAGGAAAACTATTAGCATAATTGACTATATCAATAACCAAACAAACAAAACCACATGATCATCTCAATAGATGCAGAAAAAGCATTTGATAAAATCCAACATCCATTCCTAATAAAAACACTTGAGAGCATAGGAATAAATGGACTTTTCCTTAAAATAGTCAGAGCATATATTTAAAACCATCAGTAAGCATCATATGCAATGGGAAAAAACTGGAACCTTTCCCAGTAAGATCTGGAGTGAAGCAAGGTTGCCCACTATCACCATTATTATTTAATATCGTATTAGAAACACTAGCCTCGGCAATAAGAGTCGAGAAAGATATAAAAGGAATTAGAGTAGGCAATGAGGAAACCAAACTATCACTCTTTGCAGATGATATGATGGTATACCTAGAGAACCCCAGAGATTCTACCAAAAAGCTATTGGAAATAATTCATAATTTTAGCAAAGTAGCTGGCTACAAAATAAATCCCCATAAATCCTCAGCATTTTTATACATCACCAAGAAAACCCAACAGCAAGAGATACAAAGAGAAATTCCATTCGAATAACTGTTGATACCATAAAATATTTGGGAATCTATCTACCAAAGGAAAGTCAGGAATTATATGAGCAAAATTATAAAAAAGTCTCCACACAAATAAAGTCAGACTTAAATAATTGGAAAAATTATTAAGTGCTCTTGGATCGCCGAGCGAACATAATAAAGATGACAATACTCCCTAAAACTAATCTATTTATTTAGTGCTATACCTCAGACTTCCAAGAAAATATTTTATTGATCTAGAAAAAATAACAACAAAATTCATATGGAACAATAAAAAGTCGAGAATCTCAAGGGAATTAATGAAAAAAAAATCAAATGAAGGTGGCCTAGCTGTACCTGATCTAAAATTATATTATAAAGCAGCAGTCACCAAAACCATTTGGTATTGGCTAAGAAATAGATTAGTGGTCAGTGGAAAAGGCTAGGCTCACAAGACAGAATAGTCAACTATAGCAATCTAGTGTTTGACAAACCCAAAGCCCTAACTTCTGGGAAAAGAATTCATATTTGATAAAAAACTGCTGGGATAATTGGAAATTAGTATGGCAGAAATTAGGCATGGACCCACACTTAACACATTATACCAAGATAAGATCAAAATGGGTCTATGACCTAGGCATAAAGAACGAGACTATAAATAAATTAGAGGAACATAGAATAGTTTATCTCTCAGATCTTGTGGAGGAGAAGAAATTTGTGACCAAAGATGAACTAGAGACCATTACTGATCACAGAATAGAAAATTTCGATTACATCAAATTAAAAAGCCTTTGTACAAATAAAACTAATGCAAACAAGATTAGAAGGGAAGCAACAACTGGGAAAACATTTTCACAGTTAAAGGTTCTGATAAAGGCCTCATTTCCAAAATATATAGAGAACTGACTCAAATTTATAAGAAATCAAGCCATTCTCCAATTGATAAATGGTCAAAGGATATGAACAGACAATTTTCAGAGGATGAGATTGAAACTATTACCACTCATATGAAAGAGTGTTCCAAATCATTATTGATCAGAGAAATGCAATTAAGACAACTCTGAGATACCACTACACACCTGTCAGATTGGCTAAGATGACAGGAAAAAATAATGATGAATGTTGGAGGGGATGCGGGAAAACTGGGACACTAAGCATTGTTGTTGTGGAGTTGTGAACGAATCTAACCATTCTGGAGAGCAATCTGGAATTATGCCCAAAAAATTATCAAAATGTGCATATCCTTTGATCCAGCAGTGTTTCTATTGGGCTTATATCCCAAAGAATACTAAAGAAGGGAAAGGGACCTGTATGTGCCAATTTGTCGTCGCCCTGTTGTAGTGGCTAGAAACTGGGAAACGAATGGATGCCCATCAATTGGAGAATGGCTGGGTAAATTGTGGTATATGAATGTTATGGAATATTATTGTTCTGTAAGAAATGACCAGCAGGATGAATACAGAGAGGCTTGGAGAGACCTACATGAACTGATGCTAAGTGAAATGAGCAGACCAGGAGATCATTATACACTTCGACAACGATATTGTATGAGGACATATTTTGATGGAAGTGGATGTCTTTGACAAAGAGACCTGAGTTTCAATGATAAATGACGGACAAAAGCAGCTACACCCAAAGAAGAACACTGGGAAACGAATGTGAACTATCTGCATTTTTGTTTTTCTTCCCGGATTATTTATACCTTCTGAATCCAATTCTCCCTACGCAACAAGAGAACTGTTCGGTTCTGCAAACATATATTGTATCTAGGATATACTGCAACATACCAACATATAAAGGACTGCTTGCCATCTAGGGGAGGGGGTGGAGGGAGGGAGGGGAAAAAATCGGAACAGAATTTGAGTGTCAATATAATGTAATTATTAAATAAAAAATTAAAAAAAAATAAAAAAAAAAGAATCTTTTGGAATTATGGGAGATTGTTATACTCATCAGATTACTAAATTATACTACTGCTGTGAAAAAAAATTTTCTATACTTGCATCAATTCATGGGTCTTTCCAGGATTTTCTGATAATATCCCCTACAAAAATTTTTTGTATCACAATAGCAAACCATCATATGTAATATCATAACTTTTAAAAGCATTCTTTAATTAATGAGCACCCTTAGTTCTAATTCTTTGTCACCACAAAAAGAACTACTATAGATATTTTATACATTGTCTTTCTACCCTCTTCTTTGATCTCCTTCAGATGGTACAAAGCATTGGATTATTATCCAGACCAAAGGGTATGCAGTTATAGCCCTCTGGACATCATTACAAAAATTGTTTTCCAAT
>NC_067401.1:486116723-486132729 GCF_016432865.1 Antechinus flavipes | reverse complement strand
AAATGAGATATTAACAGATGCTTTTTTTTTTCCCCTGGCGTGGCTCAGATTATTATTTCTATTATCATTTATTCTTCCATCTGAGGAGAGCAACAGAGCTGTCACAGTAGGGAGGGAAGTTAGGAAGCCATAAAAACTAACATTAATCCACAGATGACAAGCATTCATCCCAAGAATTTTGAAACTCTGTTCACAGGGAGTAACACAGATCCAGGGCACTCACCTAAGGTTTCTCCTTCAAGGCATAATGAATTGATTAAGTTGGCCTACAGGCACCTTAACTGTAAATACTCCACTTAGAAAATATTTGGAACCCTAGAGGAAAGAGTCATTAGGACAATATTTGTTCTTAATTAAATCATCTTTCTCTTCTGTCAATAAATAAGTCCCATTTATGAAATGGGTATAACAAAATACCAGTGCCAAGAGAAATGCATTATCATGACTGGATAATGAAGTTCTGCTATAAGATAAAGGCTAAGATATTCATAATAAAAAAAATAGGTTGGAAAAAGGTGAGACATTTACTATTTAAGAGGTAAGAAAATCTCATACTACTCCCCATTGTTTGCCTATGTTGTTATCTACTCTGGAGCTTGATTTTATTTTGTTAAAAGTAGCAAATTGTTGATCCCATTTACTTAAATGCAATTGTTCATTGAATTAATTTTACTGGATTAACAGTGATACAGTTGAAATAGAGGGCCAGCAAAAATTTTGACTGTTGAAGGATTATGATGGTCAGGATGACTTGCAGAAGTTATACCTTAAGAGTTTGAGTTTAGTATTTACTAGTTGTTTTTCTTTGAAAAATAACAACAAAAACTAAATCCCTCCCCTCACAAAAACCTTCCAACAAATCAAATAATCTATTTTTTAAACTCCTTTACCACTCAATCTTTTTTTTTTTTGTAAACCCCCAGATAACCTATTAATCACCAATCGTATACATTAAATCTTTTACAAAATTTTAAGAGTTACTGAGTCACTCACATTTACACAGTACCTTACAATGTACAAATCAACCCTAATTCCAAAGAAGATGGTGTAAGAATTATTATGCCCATTCTACAATTTAGGAGATAAAGGTTAAATGACTTATCTGAGGTCATACTCAAGCTAGTAAATAGAGACAACTTCACTACTGCCAACTTTTTTGGGCTGGGACTGAAGTCAGGAAGATCTGATTTCATATCCAACCTCAGACACTTACAAGATATGTGACCATAGGTAATTATTTAACCTCTGACTTCCTCAGCCAAAGTCTCCATCCAGAGCCATCCACTCATCTGGCCACTGGACCCAGATGGCTCTCGGGGAAAGTGAGGCAGGTGATCTTGCACAGTCTTTCCTCATTTAAATACAGTTCATGTGCATGTCATAGCATCACCTCTCTTATGTCATGGTCCTCTTCAGGAATGAAGGACAAAAAACAACAGCAACAACTATGGACAAGTTATTTAACCTCTGACTGCTTCAGTTTCTTCATATATAAAACGGGGATAATAATAACACTTACCTCCAGAGTTTTTGTGAAAATCAAATGAGTAATAATTGTCAAGTATTTAGTACAGTACCTGGCACATAGTAAGTGCTACATAAAAGGTAGTTATATTACTAGGATTTGTTTCTAGATATCCTTGTTTTGCAGAACTCTTTCTACTATTCTAGACTACTGTTTGAATAAATTAATTCAGCTACATTTTTTTTCTATAAATGATTTTATGTAGATCGCTCATGTACTGCTCCTCATATCAAAATAAATTCTGAATATGGATTCTGTTCTGGTTTGAAAAGTGATTAGTGTATAGTGTCATGTTGAAATACATGGGAGCCACCTGACAGTGGCTGCTGAAGGTCCAACCCAGAATGGATCTCCTCTTGTGAGAGGATGATACAAGAAGACTGAGAGGCAGTTGCTGTTCTCTAACCTCTCTGACTGAGAGGTCTTTGCGTTGTCTGACCTCTCTCCTCTTCCCTCTGCCTCCAATTTATCTCATTCCCATTCTGCAACACCTGTGTCAGCAAAGGCTGCCTTGCAACTCCTTCAGATGTTGTGATTTACAGCTATGAAGGTCTCAGAGAATTGACCTGTCCCTTAACAGTGCCATGAGAAATAATAGTAGATTTGGATTCAGAAGGCCCATGTACAAATTCTAGCTTCACTTTCTACTACTAATGTGACCTTGAGTCTCAGCTTCCTCATCAGTAAAATTAGTAGAGTTTGATTAGATGAACTCTTAGTTCTCTTTCAATTTGGAAGAATATATTTGGAAATATATTCATCATGTATTTATTGAGCACTTATTGAGTACAAGATAATTTTTTCAAACACTGGGTATAAAAAGAGATGTAGACAGCACAGACTTTGACTGAAAGGAATTGACAAAATTGGGAGGAGGTATAATGGGCACATATACAAGGCAGAATGGTAAATTCTATGAGAATGTTATTGTTGTTAAGTTGTTTTCAGGTATTTACAACCTTTGTGGTCCCATTTGGAGTTTTCAGAGACAGTGATAGGGCTTACCATTCCCTTCTCCAAGTCATTTTACAAAAGAGGTAACTGAGGCAGACAAAGTGAAGTGAATTCAGAGTGGCACAGGTAGTAAATGTCTGAGGCCAGATTTGAACTCAGATTTTCCTGACTCCAGGCTCAGAACTCTATTTGCTGGGCCATCATGGTCCTCCTCTATAAGAATAGTTTAATCAAAAAGTATTCTGAGAGTGCTGAAGGTTAGAAAATCATTTTGAGTTAAAAGGAACAGTATGTATGGAATTCTACCTGGAGAAAATGGCATTTGAGCAAGGTGTTCAAAGACGGGTAGGATTTCAACAGGTAAATATAGCAGGAAGGGCATTGTAAATGGTAGAACAACATATTCAGGAAAGCAAGAAAGTACAAGGGATTTTCTGGAAGAGGACAGAAAGTATTCCAGATTGATTGGAGCATATCAAATATCACAAAATAATAGAAGAAAACACTAGAAAGTGGTATTTTAAGAAGATTAATTTAGTAATGGTATCTATGCAAGATGTAATTGGAGCCTAGACTGGAGGCAGGGATACAAGATAAGAAGTTATTGTTCAATTCCAAGTGTAAGTAGAGCTGTACCTATGGTAGGGTGATTGGGTCTTTTCCTCAGTGCACTGAAATATAGGATTGCTAATAGTACTCACATGCCTTGAGTAGCATATTAGCAACTGAGTTTAAAATCTAGTTAAAATAGAAAACTCCCAAACTTCTTCCCTAGGTGCACTGCTCTCTAATACAAGAATGACCTATTTATTATCCACCTTGTTCTTGGATTGTTTGCCTAGAATTGGCTTTATAATTTTCTGGATCCCTATCTTCCTGGATATAGCCTGGAGTCTTATCCCCACGACTAAATTTGCCTTAAAATGTGGTTCCAAGGGAGGGTTTCATGTTGTTTGTCTAAGTCCATTTTAAGACTTGATATGGGTTTGAAAACCTATATTACTGAATATGAAGTAGTAAGGATTTGTACTAGAGTAACGGACAAGGGAATAGAAGAAAAAAATAGGATAAATGCTGGATACATTGAGTAAGAAGAAATGGCAGGGCTTGGTGACTGGCTTGTGGGAGATAGAGGCAGGCACTTTGGGAGATGCATCTTTTGGGGAAATACATTTTCAGATGACTAGGTTTGGTGCATTGCAGTAGCTACCACATTGCTGCAGTAAAGCCCTAAAACAGTCCCCTAGTGGCCTGAAGAAGTTAATGTGCCTCTCTAAATTATCCAACTTATTGCTAGGAAGTAATTTAGACATAAGGGAATTGAGCTTAACAGGTCTACGTTTTACTAAGGGCATACTTCCAAGTTAATGAGGCTTGGTTTCTTATGAGTTGCATACAAAGAAGGGATATTCTGGATATGGGTCATGCTGGGCACAAAAGAAAGCAGCAAGTCTGTCCTGGAAATTGGCCAAGTTATTATCAGTTATTCATGACATTAAAGTCCCTGTTTCTACCTTTCAGTTCAAAAGGGTGACCCTCTCTGCCAGCTTCAGAATGTTCTGTGAAACTGTCTCCTGAAATCTCTTCTCTCTTCTAATCTTAACACTTTGGTGCTACCTTGACCTCTCTATTGCTTGTGGTGGTAATTGTTGATTATTATATATGTTAAATTTTTTCCATTATGAACTTGTAATGAATGAGGATCTAGAAAACTCCCGGGGAAAGGGAGGGTAGAGAGAATTCATTATGAATCATCTAAGAAAGCTTAGAAGAAATATAGAGAGGTGATTATTTGACTCATGTTCATTCATTGGAATGAACCTCAGAACCTATTTCTCATCTCATCCCTTCCAGTAAATGAAGAGTTAGTGTTATCCTAGAAACAATAATTTAATGGAAGATCAAGAGGTGCATGTGAGAGGGAGTTTGAGGTTTGTGTGGGAAACTTTGAAGAAGAAGAGAAGCCTATTGGGCAGGGTTTTGGGGGCCCCAGTATCTTCATCTGAAAATGGAAAAAGAAAGTTATTATTTTTTTTATATCACTATGTGGAGTTGATGACAGGAAATCACTTTAAAAACTTTAAATTATGACATGCTGATCTAGAGCTAAAAACTTAGATTGCAACCTCTACAGAACTACTCTCACATAAGCTGTTCCATTGTTTTAGAATGCTTGTTTGAAAGGTTGGCAATGAAAACATCTTTGAGGAGTTGTTTTTATGGAAGGCTTGTAACAGGAAAATCAGTTTCTTCTTAAGGAAATCTTATACAATAGTTCAGATATTTCTTAGATATCTCCTTGGATACTGATACCTGATTTCTATATCTTTGTTCTTGCTATTATATTTATATAGATTCCAAAAATTTCCTTACCTGGCCATGGAACATTATCAACCTCAGGTTTTGGAATCCCAATGGCAGTGGTTATTATATCTGTAAGGTTCTGGTTGGTTTTCTGGAGGTCTCTCACCTTTGGTAGAGCACAAGCTCTGGGACTGAGACAGACTTCAAGATAGAGACTGTCTTGGTGGTTCTCCTGCTTCCTCCACAGAAACCAAGACACATTCCAGAGGACCTACAGAAAGCTAGCCAAGCCCCAGGCAAAAAGACAAAGGTGGGAGATGGAATGAATGTCTCTCAAGCTGTAAGAGCTTGAGCTCCTGCCAAGCCTTCTCCCTGGCTGAGTTTATCCCAGTTTACATGCTCTATTATAATTAGATCATTTACAGTATACTTAGTATAAACCAACCATTACATCACTAGGGAACCATTATTTGTTGTAAGATTAAATCAATCATACTGAACTAGAGAACTTAACATGCTAAATTAGATAACCATTGTATTATCAATTCCACTGAGTTAACACCTTGTAAGAATCCTTACTTCAAGTAGAGAGTTCTGTTACATCTCCCACTTTCTTTTGTTTTAGAACATGGGTTGTCATGCCTCTCTGACTTCTCAAGAAGGTGAGAACCCTAAAAAGGAGGTGATAACACCCCTCCTGACTTCTCAGAAAAGGGATGAAAACACCATAAAAGGAAGTGATGATGTCCTACCTGATTTCTCAGGAAGGGAGATGAAAACACCAAAGGGAAATGGGGAATGAAACCAGATTTTGTTAGTGAGTTTCTGAAGGGTCTGCCTTGATTCAGGTATACATAAATCCATCAACATGGGAGGTATTACATAAGCACATAGTAACATAGGCTAGTAGTGATGTAACAAACAACCTGAATCAACATGAAGAATTATATATGTCCATAGGTCCTAGAAATGCTCCAAAATCAATCTGTTGTACATTACTTCATGTGTCAGGGAATCCAATAATTCCTGAAAGTTTTGAAGTCCTGCAATAGTCTCATCGTGTGTCAGGGAATCCAATGATTCCTGCAGATTTTGAAGTTCTACAAAACTTTTATCAAAAATTTTTTTATCTCAGGGAATCCAATGATTTCTGTGGTTTTAAACTCCTACAACAGTCTCTATATCAGCCATGCTCTTTCAGTGTCAGATGTTTCTTAGGTCTTCTCCTCTTTTTAGAGGTTTTTTCTCTTTTTCTGTCTCTCTCCCATGGACAAGGTGAATACAGCTCATTGGCACCCATCTGATTCTTGTTCCATCTGTAGAGATACAAGCAAACCCTCTCCCCAAGGAGTTAACCTATCTGGTCCCTTCCATTCACCACTTTCTGGATCTCTCCTCATCACCTGGCAATTACATTGGAGCTACTTACACTGCACACTGCCTTTCTGTTGGGTAAAAAAGCCTGTATTATCCCCAAATGTAATTCCTTTTCCCCATCTGATTGCTTTTCAGCTGACTGATCACATTAGAGACCTGAACTTCTAAAGACTCTCTGGGTGTAACCTGGTCTGCTATCATGCCCCACCTGTTTTTTTGTTTGAGGTCTTAGAGCTGGGCCCCACCTCTCATTTTCCTGGGTCAAGCTACATTCTGAGGCCCAATGGGAAGCCCTTATTGCATTCTGGATGTAGAGTTTTGAGTCTTGTTCTTCCACTCTGTCTTCTCACTCTATCTCTATGCCAACCACTGAGCTTTCAGATGCCCTACTTTACCACATTGAAAGCATTGATGAGTGTCTCTGGAAGTCCCTTGCCAAGAAGGACTCTGTCTTCCCATGTTCTGCATCATAGCCTGGGTATAAAAGGTATTTGTGCCCACTGTGGCACAACATCTTATGATCTCCTCTAAAGGAGCATCCTTGTATTGACCCCATATAATTATTCTACAAACCTCATTAGCATTTTCTCTAGCAAGTTGTCTTATCATAATTTTTCTTGCTTCATTTTCACCAATAGTTCATATAACAGCTATCTGTAGATGTCCCATGAAATCAGCAAAGGGTTCCTTAGGACCTTGCTCTATTTTCATGAAGGCTTTTTCCTCTATCTTGTTTTCCTGGAGGGAGCCCCATGCTTTGATAGCAGCAGCAGCAATTTGCTCATATGCTATCAAAGGGTAATTAATCTGTGCTAAAATGTCTGCATACTGACCTTTACCTGCTAGTTGCTCGAAGGTGACTGGTATTTTAACTCCAGTTTGCTTATTTCCTTGGTCTTGTATTCTACAGAGTACACTGTACTCCGAAAGCCACAAGATGTTTTGTCCAGGTTCTAAATATGTCCTTGATATAGATTTCCAGTCACTAGGGGTTAAAATTTCCTAAGTCAAATTCTCTAGTAAGAGAATCTTCTACATAAGATGATGTAGCCCCATAAAAAGTACAACCCTTTTTTTTTTTCCAGATCAAAAGGAGTGTATCTTCTCCTTTTTTGACCTGAAGAGTCAAACTCTTGAATAACAGTGTATGCATTTATTTTAAAATCATATATATCCTGTCCTTTTTTAGCTTTAACTAGTGCTTTTTAAAATCTTGTCATAGGCTGTTTTATAGATGATGCTGATTGTGTCACTGCCCTTCCCCCTCCTCCTTCTCCCTCCATCCATGAAGGGTTAATTGAGGGGGTAGGTCAGGGAATGGGGAATGCCTTAATGGTTCCTGCTGTGAAGCACCACATTCCTTAATTTCATTAGCTTTGTACTTAATTCCATTATCTAATTCTTTATGCTTTTTAGCTTCTATATTAGTACCTTCTTGCTCCTGCTCTTTCTTCTTTTTCCTTATTCTATAACTTATGTAATTCCTTAAAGCCAATTGCATTGTTATGTGTATAGAATGTTTCTTTAGGAATTGAATTAGGACTATTATCATTGTAATATTCAATTAATTGCTCTCCTACTAGTTTCCACTTGTCTGGCTCTAATACTCCTTCCTTAGAAAACCAAGGAGATGAGTACTGTAATGTTTCTAAAAGTCCAATGATCTGTTCCCAAATTACAATCAAACCTTGTTTTTTTTTTTTTGTTTTGTTTTGTTTTTTTGTTTTTTTTTTTTTAAATCAATTTAACTATATACTCTATACATTTTCCTTGAGGTAGAGAAGGCTCCTTTCTAAACATTTGTCCCTTTTCAGCTGAAACACAAGTTTAGCCCTTAACAAAGTTTCCTTCTTGTTTGTTTTTGCACTCACCACAATTTCTAGGTCACAGATGTAGGTCCTTAGCCCCACATTTGGACGTCAAAATGTAGTATTCTGGTTGGTTTTCTGGAAGTCTTTGGACCAGCCTTCTTTTCAGCTGAGTAATCACCACAAGAATAGCTAGGGATGAGGTCCACATTCTTTATTATCTCCTTCAAAGTCTTGTCTCTTTGCCTGGGGCTTGGCTAGGTTTCTGTAGGTCCTCTGGAATGTGTCTTGGTTTCTGTGGAGGAAGCAGGAGGACCACCAAGACAGTCTCTGTCTTGAAGTCTGTCTCAGTCCCAGAGCTTATGCTCCACCAAAGATGGGAGATGGAATGAATGTCTCTCCTTGGCTCTGAGAGCTTGAGCTCTGGCCTCCAGTCCTCCTCTGTCTTCCCCGAGTCTGACCCTGACTGAGTTTGTCCCAGTTTATATGCTCTGTTATAATTAGATCATTTACAATATACTGAGTATAAACCAATCATTATATCACTAGGGAACCATTATTTATTGTAAGATTGAATCAATCATACTGAATTTGAGAACTATTAATCACAATGCTAAACTAGATAACCATTGTATTCTCAATTCCACTTAGATAACACCTTGTAAGAATCTCTGTTTCAAGTACAGAGTTCTGGCCCATAACAATAATCCAAAAATGTGAAAATGTTCTGTACGTTGTAAATTGTTTATACATGTGTATCAAGAATTATAGGGCCACTCATATTACCTTGTAGCTTTCCTCTCATTTTGATGTTTGATTCTTTTCCATTTTTCATCTTATCCTGAGCTCTAGAACAATCCAGTTATATGTTTAGATATTTACTTATTAATTAAATTAAAAGCTCTTTGTACTAATGAATCAGTTGGCTTGAATCCTCACTCCAATTCATGAAATAGTTTTTATTGTATAAACTGGAGAAATTTCCTTTCCCATTAGTATCATATCATCATTATTCCTCATTATCTTCATCCTCATCCTCATAGGTCTGATTAAACACTTTAAGGTTTATAAAGAATTTTTTATATTATCTCAGATTGTTTCTATATATGAAATCCTTTAATAAATATTAAAGTCACTCAATATATAAGTTATTAACTAATGAACTCAATAATGAAATGGAAATACTAGTTAACTATTTACAATATTTTGACTCTGTACATGATCACAGTCAAAGTCATCTCAAATCCTTACTATAAAAGGACATGTTTTCAGGAAATAAAAGTTCAATGATGCTTATTAAAGTCTCTTGAAAGTCTCCTTCATATTTTTCTTCAGGATAAGCAATAGATTAAAAATTTCAGAAAGTTAGTTATATTTGTTCTTTTATTTCTCTTTTCTTTAGCCTATGCGTCATGGCCATCTCTACAAAATTTCACTGTAAATTGCCAATTCCTGATAGACTCTTTGCAGAATTTTGTTGAAAATTAAATTCCATTAAAAATGAAAATTTAAAAGTAAAGTGATTACTTATCTTCTTTCTCTGTATTCTTCATAGATTTCTTATACATTCTCAAAGATCCAAACTAAGCTATATAGACTGTTCTAATTATTAGGAAAACCACCTACATAGTACTTCCAAAATGCCAGCCCAAACTTCAATATTCCATTTGGATTTTAAAGGTATAGTAACTGTATGTTTATAAAATGATCCTAGTGAAACAGCAATCACATATTTAAAGAGCAATGTTCATTTCAAAAAACTCACAGCGACATTTCTGTTGAGTAAACATTTCTCCTAGTCCTTACTAAGGATAGCCTCTCTACTTGTGCAAGTAATCCTATTTCATCCCTTCTCCTTCAACATATTGTCCCCTCTTTGATCCATGCTTTACCATTTTATTTCAATCTCTTTCTGTCTAGTGGCTTATTCCTTACTACCTACAAACATCTCCATGTCTCCCTCATCCTGAAAAAACAAACAAACAAACCCTCACTTGATCTTTCCAGCTCTGTTAACCTTTGTCCCCTTTGTGGTTAATTTTTTTTTTATATAACCATCTATAACTGACACCTCCATTTTCTCTCTTAACTCTTTACAATCTGTCTTCTTACTTCACTGTTCCATCAAAATTGCTCTAAAATTCTTAATGTTTCTTGATTGGAAAATGCAATAGCCTTTGCTTCTTGTTTATTTTCTTCAACATCTCTGTTATTTTCTTCAACATCTCTGCAGCCTTTGACACCTTTGATCACTCTCTCTGCCTTGATATTCTCTGTTCTTTAGGTTTTTTGGACATCACTCTCTCCTGGTTCTCTTTCTACCTGTTCAATAACTCATTCTATGTCTCTCGAAGGATCTTCATCCCCTTTAACTCTAGACATCCTACAAGGTTTTTTTCCTGTCCTGTTTTTTTCTTTTGTTTTGTTTTTTTTTTTGCTGAGGAAATTGGAGTTAAGTGACTTGCCCAGGGTCACACAGCTAGGAAATGTTAAGTGTCTGTTTCCAGATTTGAACACAGGTGCTCCTGAGTTCAGGGCTTTGCCACTCAGCTACCTTTTTTTTTTTTTTCCTCTTCTCCCTCTATACTACTTTTCAATTTAAATCAACAAGTATTTATTAAACATCTAGTTTATGTCAGGTACTATACTAAATACTGGGGATTACTCTCAAAGGATAATCTCTGCCCTCAAGAAACTTTCATTCTAATAAGAGAACAAAACATACTGAAAAGCAGAGAATGAGATGGGGGGAGAGGCGGGAAGGTGGAGTAACTGGTGAAAACAAATATTATCTTTCTGGAATCCAAATTAAACAGAGATTCTGATGGAAAGTGGAGAGATGGCTGGATATCTGTCCTCTATAAAGGAAAGATTTGGATATGCTCTAGCCTCCTATCAAAGA
The DNA here is from genome assembly GCF_016432865.1 of Antechinus flavipes. Lineage (NCBI taxonomy): Eukaryota > Metazoa > Chordata > Mammalia > Dasyuromorphia > Dasyuridae > Antechinus > Antechinus flavipes. The sequence goes on along the minus strand of NC_067401.1, from coordinate 486,121,859 downwards.
AAAAAGAAAGCTAAAGAACTTAATTTCTGGAATGACCTCCACTCTTGAAGTCAAATGTTCAAATGCTGAGAAATCAAGAAGGATGAGAAGAATTGAATGAGAATGTCTACTGGATTTTTGAATAAAGCAACAATTACTGATATTGAAGAGAGTGGTCAGTCTAGGCATATTCTAAGTAGTTGGGATGTACTCACAGAAAGTGAGAAACCAGAGATAAAAGCTTCTTCTCAGAGTGTAATGATGAAATGGGGAAAAAAGATATGTGAGAGAATGGAATGATCATTTGAAGTATTTTTTAAAGATGAAGAAGATCTATGCATGTATGAAGACTTCAGGGAAAATTATACATACAAATACACATACATGCATGAATAAATATGTGTCTATTTATATATCCATCTCTATCATCTATCTCTCTATCCATTTCCTCTCTTTATCTCTCTCTCCTCTTCTAGCCATCATCTATCTGTCTTTCTGTTTGCCTGTTTGCCTGCCTGCTTGCCTGCCTGCCTGCCTGTCTCTCTATCTATCTGTCTATCTAAACTTCTAGTTCTTTTGATGAAGGTCAAATATGCTGAATTCCTCAATATTTTGGAATGACTGGCTGAATTAGAAAAAAAAGGGGGGGGGGGGGAAGAACTAAAATTCCAAGCAAGAAAGAAATGAGAGATGATCTACTACAACCTTCTTTTTTATAGATAAGGAAACTGAGAGTTCAGTAAAAGTAAATCATTTGTGCAGATTATGTAGGGAGTAAACAACAAAATCAGGATTTGAACCAAGATCATGGGCTATTCTATTCAGTATTTTTCCCTAATGCATCAGATTTTTTCATGGAGTAATGATTTCTCCCTCAATAGAACAGAAATCAGGGACATTATTTTCTCTAAGAATAAAGCCATTATCTGGTATAATATAATGCTTAAAAGGTGTTTTTTGACTGACTAGCCAACTTCCCAAAATTTCTGAAGCTAGGCTAGAGGTTAAGTGATTAATTCACATATAATTTTATTGTTTAGATATAGCTGGTGAGGCAGTGAGTAGATCTGAGTTCAAATCTGGCCTCAGACACTTATTAATTCTTTGACCCTGGATAAGTCTGTGACCTCTCTCAGACTCAGTTTCCTCATCTGTAAAATGAGAATAATATTAGTATCTACCTCTCAGGTTGCTCTGAGGATCAAATGAGAAAATAATTTTTAAAGTGCTTAGCACAAAGTCTGGCACATAGTAGGCTCTATTCCCCGCTTTTCTTTGCTTTCCTTCCTAGGATGTATATTCAACAGGAATATATGAAATCATATGTTATATGCAAATAACTAAGCAGAATGATATAGCTGTGGTCATTAAATTTAAAGGCAAGATTTGCCCAAGCTAACTATTTTTAGGGAATTGAGAGTTTCCTCTATTAAACTCCATTACTCCCTTTCCTTCTCTAGCTGGCTTTTTGATCTTTTTCAGGAGCTATAACTAAGGTAAGGCAAAAGGAGCTTTTCTAAACACACCAAAATTTAGAGGATTCTAAAAGCACGTTGCTAAGCACACTACAAATAACTGAGTTTAAGATCTAATAAGGGAGAACAATTAACTTAGGAGGCTATCAGAAGGCATACCTTCCTTCCCCCTCTTTTTCTTCCACATAGTCTCATCCCAATTAAGTTTCTCCCTGATTTGCAGCCGCCCTGCTGCTACTCTTAGTTCTTTTATTGTCCTAACAGAATAGTGTCCTAGGTTTTCTCCCCCATAGGACCTCTCATAGCATCTTTCTCCCTTCCTGAAAATTTACCTTAAAAAACTGTTGTCAGACTATATTTCTTCCTGCTAAACCTAGCCATATTCTGTAAAGGTTACAAAATTTCTAATTAAAGCGAGGGGGAAAAAAGCAATGAACCCTGGTCCATACCTAGAACTAGAAATAAAAAAAGAAATTATCCACAAAAATCGAATTACTTGTCCTGATTTGCCTTCCTTCAAATCCTTGTGCTTATTGCACATTCCCTTCCCATTATTTCCTTTTCCACCTACTTTTCCCACATACCACCCCATCCCAACACACACACTTTCCAGATGAGGAAACTAAATTAGAGAGATTGAGCCCAGCCCAAGGTCACGGAGTGAATCAATAGAGAGAAATCACCCGATATGTCAGGGAAAAAACGTCAATATTGGTATGATCAATGGTGATTTATCATAGCCCTGTCTTGATGCTGACATTTGGCCTCATGATTAGCATATTTGCATGCAAAGCATTCTAGACCTATTTTCTACCAAGTTTTAACTAAATTCTTGCTGATGTCCACCTCTCCTTAATTATAGAACAAATGCACAAAAACAAGCCGATAAAAGTCTGTGTTTTTTTCCTCCCTTAGCAGGCTTTTTTCTTCAACAAGCAACATTACAAGACTGCCTCTACCCAGAATGCATCTCTTAAGATACATGTTTTTTTTAGTGAAAGAAATCTGATACTAAAGGATTTGTGAATTTGAAAGAATTTGCAGATGAGACTCACATTTGAGCCTCGTTGTCACTGTTTATCATTTTTCAAAGGTGAAAGTCCCCAGCAAAAATACCATAATCTTCCAGCTCAGCCTCTGTAGTATTCTTGCTGCTAATAGGAAGTGGATTTGAAGGCTTAGAATTTACCTGAGCACCAATTAAAATGTACCAGAAGGCAAATGCAACTTTTATCCAGATTCTTGTATCATTTTAGACTCTTTCTTGAACTGTGGCCAATTTTTCCTCTGTTCAGTATGACTGAGTTCTTTCTAAAAACATGGAACATAAGTCCATTATCATCTTTTTTAATTAGATGGAAGAAACAGCCAGGTGGTACTGTAAATAGAGCCCTGGACCCAGAGTAAGGAAATCCAGAGCTCATCTGGACTCAAACATTTCCAAGCTATGTAAATCTGAGCAAGTCACTTAACCTCTATCTGTTTTAGTTTCCTCATCTGAAAAATGGGAATAATAATAAAATCTACTTATTTGAGTTATTTGTGAGAATAAAACTCAGATAAGTAGATTTTATTATCAGGGTTATTAGGACTGCAAAGTCCTAAGGCACTACAAAAATACTATTAGAATTATCATCCATCTGAAAAGATTGTTTTTTTTTTTTGTTTGTTTGTTTGTTTTTGTTTTGTTTTGTTTTGGGTTTTTTTGGCTATCTTTTTCTTAGTTCAAAGGGTTGCTAGATTAGATAAACTCATTCCTACTGCTGCCCTTCTCTGCAAAGGGCAACAACAGTAAACAATAGGTAATACCTTAGAGGAAAAGAAACTACCTCTTAAATTCAAATATTGCAACTATTTTTTGCCTTTAAGAATTTCATTAAAAGCCTTGTGTTGATTAAAGTTTATATATAATAGTTATGGAAATATATTTAAGCCCTTCTCTAGTATTTTAAAAGTCTTGGTGCAGTTGGAATGCTCTGCAGTAAAAAAAAAAAAAAATGTTTCTTTCTAAAGCCTTTCTCTTTGTATACTTCTGGGAATTATCTCTTGGAAAGACTAAGTCTTGAGGACAAAAAGACTTTTTATTTTTAAAGTAATGGACTAATGGTGGTAGCTAAACTGAACTTTTGACTAGATAAGATCATTGCCTTACCCACACAACAGAAGTGATTGGAGCTAGGACCACTCCTCTCCAAGGAGAAAGGATTAATAAATCAATAGGAAGAGAGATTTAACTCTTAGAGGAAGGGTAGTGACTTGGTTCTTTGGAATATTTGGAAGACCTAGACTTGTCTTTAAATATATATTTTTTAATTTGATTCTTATAAAATTTACCTGAAATTTGCTTGGATCAGTTTAGATTGGAGAGCTCTGAAGATTTTGTTGGTGTGAACAACTCTTTTGCTCTAAACTAGTAATGGCATGGATGTGGATTGCTATTAAATTAAATTAAGACAATTTTTTTTCCTGGTGGACTGAAGCTTAAACATAGAGTATGAGCATGAATATTTTTATTTAACATAGCTTAATTTATATAATATAATTCATATACATTATTTTATTTGAATCTCATAACAATCCTGTGAGGTATGATAAGAGCTGATATTTGGTACAAACTTCAAAGTTTGGAAGCATTATTTTATTTTGTGTGTGTGTGTGTGTGTGTGTGTGTGTGTGTGTGTGTGTGTGTGTATTAAGAGGCAGAGGGTAGATTTTGAATCCACATTATTTTATTCTGAGTCTAATATCTTGTTCTTTCACCAACTCCCTCTTAAACATAATATTAATTCTATTTTCAGGATGAAGATAATGAGGTTTAGATAGCATAGGTAACTTGCCCAAGATTACTTAATTGATTTCCAGAAGTCAAATCTGATCTAGTTCCAATTGTGGTCTTCCTGTCACATACCAAGCTTACCTTTCATTTTTTGTTCAGCTAGTCTTCATAACAGAATGTCAAATCCCAATAGTTATATATGCCAGTATAAATTACCTCTTTTGAGACTGTCTGGCTGAATAACAACATTAATGTTTCCCCTTAAAAATGTCTCTTCCCATTCCAATCAACATATCAGATACTGTCTTATCAAGATGCCCCTCCCCATCTCCAGAGTACCTCCCCCCCCATTATGTCATCCCCATCTCCACTGGATCACCCACCCTTGTCAGAGTCCTATTTCTGATCTCAGCACCAGGATTCTGCCCTTGCCTCGATCTACTTCCTGTGTCTGAGCCATGTGTATATAGGTTATTGACAACTCAAATGATTTGCTGGATTCTTAGAGACAATACTCTCATTCAGGCTTAGGACCAAACCATGGATCCATTTGGTCCCAGTAAGTCTCTGCCTTTCAAATAAAGTATTGAATACTCTCGTAAATCTCTATCTTGCCTCAGTTTCACTGGCATTACATTACCTTGCTTTGAAAATCCCTTTAGATAGATTTTATTGTTAATCTCATGCAAATCCCAGGATTTAAAAATTGGGAAGTATGCAGAATAGGTCATACCACACTAGCTTCACATTTTCACAGAGTTATTAAATTGACTGTCTGCAAAAGGGATCATTGTCACGGTATACTTAAATCTCAGCTCATATTTGAAAAAGTCCCTCATAACATCTTTGTGAACAAATGACAAATAAATATAAGCAGAAACACAAAATACAAGAAATATGAATAAC
>NC_067401.1:486095226-486116223 GCF_016432865.1 Antechinus flavipes | reverse complement strand
TGCTATAAAATTACCCATGCATATAACTTGTAAATAAAAAGCTATTTAAAAAAAAAAAAGAATTTAGCTGGCTTTGAAATAATAAATCCTCAGAGAATTCCCAAGCTTATGAAATTCAGAAGTAGAAAGAGTCTCTGCATTGATTCCATGATCTCAAATTGCTCTTGTGATTCATCAGGTTTCTTTACAACATCACCCATTTTATTGGTGGGGAAGACCCATTCACATTATTTTCTCCCTTAATGGAGGAAATTACCTTCTTCCCAGATTCAGTAATAGAATAATGCCTGGCATTTTAAAAAAAATCATTGTTAAGAGTTCCTAAGCCTTTTTTTCTTTCTCATGTCTCTGATTCCAGTGTGATGCAGCAAAACTAAAAAAAATTGAGTAAGAAATCATTCAGAAGTTCAGATTTGTGATGTGATAGTCCCCAGCTCCATCATGAGAAATTCTTTCCCTTACACAGCCAGCAACTCCATTAGCTACTCCTTAGTTTGAATGTGATAAGTCTTATGATATTGATAATATAACTTCTACGGATTGTAAAGAAGCAGGATAATGCTTATATTGTCTTTTGTTTTAAACATTAGCAGTCATTGCTAAATAATCTATTAGTATATTGAAAGGATTATAATTTTTTAAAAAGTGATTATCACATTCCAATTCTTTGACCCTAATAGTGTCATTAGTGGGAATATACTCTAAGAATGTTATCAAAAAGAAAAATAAATTTATCCGTTTAAATGTATTTATAGGAAATTCATTTGTAATTCTGAAAACTTAGTAACAAAATCTCTTAACACTTGGGGAAATGGCTGACCAGGCTGTGACAGAATAATAAATTAGATTGAAGTTCACTGGATTTAGAGTCGATAGATTTGAATAAATTTGAATCCCAGATATTTCCTAATTTTTATTTTTTATTTTTTATTTTTTTAATAATTTTTTATTGATAGAACGCATGCCAGGGTAATTTTTACAGCATTATCCCTTGCATTCATTTCTGTTCCGATTTTACCCCTCCCTCCCTCCACCCCTTTCCCGAGATGGCAAGAGTCCTTTACATGTTGAATGGGTTGCAGTATATCCTAGATACAATATATGTGTGCAGAACCAAACAGTTTTCTTGTTGCACAGGGAGAATTGGATTCAGAAGGTATAAATAACCCGGGAGGAAAAACATAAATGCAAGCAGTTTATATTCATTTCCAGTGTTCTTTCTCTGGGTGTAGCTGCTTCTGTCCATCTTTGATCGATTAAGGCTCTCTTTATTGAAGAGGTCCACTTCCATTAGAATACATCCTCAAACAGTATCATTGTTGAGGTATATAATGATCTCCTGGTTCTGCTCATTTCACTCAGCATCAGTTCATGTAAGTCTCGCCAGTCCTCTCTGTATTCATCCTGCTGGTCATTCCTTACAGAACAATAATATTCCATAACGTTCATATACCACAATTTACTCAACCATTCTCCAATTGATGGACATCCTTTCATTTTCCAGCTTCTAGCCACTACAAACAGGGCTGCCACAAACATTTTGGCACATACAGGTCCCTTTCCTTTCTTTAGTATCTCTTTGGGGTATAAGCCCAGTAGAAACACTGCTGGATCAAAGGGTATGCACAGCTTGATAACTTTTTGAGCATAGTTCCAAATTGCTCTCCAGAATGGCTGGATGTGTTCACCATTCCACCAACAATGTATCAGTGTCCCTGTTTTCCCACATCCCCTCCAACATTCCTCATTATCTTTCCCAGTCATTCTAGCCAATCTGACAGGTGTGTAGTGGTATCTCAGAGTTGTCTTAATTTGCATTTCTCTGATTAATAATGATTTGGAGCATATTTTCATATGTCTATAAATAGTTTCAATTTCTTCGTCTGAGAATTGTCTGTTCATATCCTTTGACCATTTATCAATTGGAGAATGGTTTGATTTCTTATAGATTAGGGTCAGTTCTCTATATATTTTGAAAATGAGGCCTTTATCAGAACCTTTGATTGTAAAAATGTTTTCCCAGTTTATTTTTTCCCTTCTAATCTTGTTTGCATTTGTTTTGTTTGTACAAAAACTTTTCAGTTTGATATAATCAAAATTTTCTATGTTGTGGTCAATAGTGATCTCTAGTTCTTCTTTGGTCATAAATTCTTCCCTCTTCCACAGGTCTGACAGGTAAACTATCCTATGCTCTTCCAATTTATTTATCATCTCATTCTTTATGCCTAGATCATGAACCCATTTTGACCTTATCTTGGTGTACGGTGTTAAGTGTGGGTCAATGCCTAGTTTCTGCCATACTGATTTTCAATTTTCCCAGCAATTTTTGTCAAATAATGCATTCTTATTCCAGAAACTGGTGTGTTTGGGTTTGTCAAACACTATATTATTAAAGTATTTCCTAATTTAAAAAAAAAATGATTTTAACCAAGTCACTTAACCTCACTAGGCCTCAGTTTCTTCATTTGTAGGGGGATTTTTGTTTTGATTTTTGGTGAGGCAATAAGGATTAAATGACTTTCCATAGAGTCATTAGTCAACTAGTAGTTGTCAAACATCTGGTTTCACATTTGAACCCAAATCCTCTTGACTCCAGTGCCAATATTCTAACTGGATAACTATCTGCCTCTGGTTTCCTCATTTATAAAATTAAGAGGTTAGATTAGATGATCTCTAGAGTTCTTAATCTATGATCCTTTGAAATTAATAGTGAAGAAAATAGAAACAAGAAATCAGTATAAAAATGACTGTGACTATTTATTTATTTATTTATTTTGACTATGACTATTTAAAAGGAAAATAAATCCAGGACATTGCTGACAATGAAACTGGACTAATTTTCTTGTTCAAGACTCCACCCTGGTGGAAGCTATTGTGTTCTGCCAAGATTTGAGTGAAATTCTGTGAAAATGATGAGGTTTGTGGCAAGTTCAGGGCTCAGGGAACTAAATGAAGAGGTTTGGTTCCCCTAGATTCCCCTAAGATTCAGTGCAGGGCAGGGAATTGTGGGGAACTCCTTCTGGCAGTGTAAAGGTCCTTCATAAATGAATTTATGAACCTGAAAAGCTATACTGGTAAAAGAAGCTTATTATTGGCATTGGGAAGTCAGCCTTTGCTGTGCATGAATAGAAAGACTGAATTCCTTGGTAGCAAGGTCCCAACAGAGAAGTAAAGTTTCTAGCAGAGAAATACCGACAGAGAGGTATAAAGTCTTGTTAGGAAAATAGGTGAGAAAGAGATAAAGAGGGGGTAATGCTGAAAGCAAATATCATTACAGCAGGCAGAGGGTTGCAGCTTATGCCAGGAAGAAAGAGACGGGTTCCTTATATTAAGTCCTCTGCAAGGACTGAGCCCCAAGTTGGGTCATTTTATAATTGAAGCTTTGGCTATAAGCTGGGGAGGTGCTCTAGATGTGGTCTGGGTGCAGTTTGAGCTGGAATCAGAATAGGCAATCTTGGAATTGAATGAGTGTCTCTGGACTAATCTCCACCTTAATAGGGAGCTTAATCAGTAGTGAGTGTTAACAATGGGGGTGGTGCCCATCTCTCATCAGAATGAAACTTATTTATATTTTGGCCTAGGGTTGAAAATTTTTTAATCTTAACCTTAGTCTCCCTCTCTCAATGTAGCTTATTTCTATGAACAGTAACTATATTCTTATATTTATATGTTAATGACCATTTTATTACCTGCAGTACCTTCAGAATTATTTTACTCTCTACAACCTCAAATAGGATCATGAAGAATTGGACCCAAATGAAAAATGCCTTCCTTCAACCCTGAGAGCCTTCTCAGCCCTTTTGCATTTTTCATTTGGAATGCTTTCCTTCAACTCTGCCTCAATGAGAGACCACCCCAGGGAATCAGACAAAGTGATTTATCTAGGTGGGGTTGGTTGAGTCCTGAGCTAAAAAATTCAAATCCTATTCAATTGAAGATCTTCTATGCAGTTCAGCTCAAGTTGTACCCAGTCCCATCAAAAGCAACCCCCAGCTTGTAGCCAAGGCTTATAAAAGAGCCAATCTAAAACCCTCTCTTTGCAGAGATCCTAACATTCCATGCCATACTATGCTATGCCATGCTATGCTATACCAAGGAAACCTCTGCCTACTGGAATAATATTCTCTTCCAGCACTACCCTCTCTTTATCTGACTCACCTATTTCCCTAATGAGACTTTATGCTTCTCTGTCAGGATTTCTCTGCCAATAATAAACCTCTTTTTTCAGTCTAGCTTTTTCAGGTTCATAAATTCCTTTACAAAGAATCTCTGCACCGCCAGAAGGGGTTCCCAAAACTCCTGACCCGTGCGCTGAATCCCAAGGGGATGTAGGGGAACCAGACCACTCCATTTGGTTCCCTGGACCCCAAACCTGCCACTAGATCTTATCATTTAACTCCCTAACCACCAAGAACCCTAATTTCATCATTTGGTTCCCTGACCACCCTAAATCTAGACCTCGTCACATTTTGGTTCCCTGACCAAAGGGAACCCCCAAACCTAAACCTCATCAGAGATAAGGAAGTGAAATGCTCAAACCTGCACTTTAAGAAATCTCTCTTTCTCTCTCTCTCTCTCTCTCTCTCTCTCTCTCTCTCTCTCTCTCTCTCTCTCTCTCTCTCTCTCTCTCTCTCTCCCCCAGCTGCTCTTCTCTTTTAAAAAATTGCTCCAACCACTCACCTCATCCTTCAGCAACCACTAACCTATCCATTTAGCAGCCAACAAGGCATCAATCAAGTCATCAAGGGAAGACCTTCTACCAGTAAAAAGATTATTTCTCACTAAAGGTTCAAGATGATGCTTAGCAAATTTTCTTTTATTTTAAAATTAAGGTGTGTAATTTTTTTCAGAAATGCTATTATTGTGCACTTAATAGAATACACTATGGTGTTAGCATAACTTTTATGTTCATTTGCTTTGTTAATGGACTTCCATGATTCTAGAAGAGATAGTGATTGCTCTATTCTATCTCACTTAAATCCAATTCACTGGCAAGTCATCTTATAGCCTAATAAGAATGTACAAAATTTCAACATATACAAGAATTTTTTTTTCTCACTGACATATAAGAAATCATGTCAGAATCTTCATATTTTTTTTTTCCTGTTTTTCGCTGAGCCCTGAACCTGTGCTTGGGCAAAATAAATAAATCCTGTATGTTTCTCTCTATAATTTTTGCATTGTGGTGAATATTTTTGACAGACATTACCTAGCACTCAAATTCAAAAAGTAGATATTTCTCTCATAACAATCCCCATTCCAAGCTTATCTACCCACTCCATTCCCTGAAATTGGTAAACTGTGTCTTCAGAAGATTGGCTCTCATTTATTTCAGAATTCTAAGGATAACTCTATGTGTGTCTATCCTTCTACCATTGACTCAAGAGCCCCATCAGTATGTTTCCCCTTAATAATCCAACAGTAGATTTAGATTTTTAGCAAAGAGACTTACCAAATGACAAAAGTAAAAATTGTATTTATAAAATATTTATCCCACCACTAGAGAAATCCTCTTAAAAATTGTACAAAGTTGGGGGGAGGGGATGGGAGAGGAAGTAAGCATAAAAGTTCAGTGTCCAAAATATATATGTCCAAGGCAACTCACAACTGCAAGAACATTTCTCTACCGAGTCCTTATGATGATCACTGGAAGCCATGTATAATAATAATGGATCTATTACTCTTTTGTTCAGTTGTGCTTGCTCTAATCAGGGCATAATATCTCAGTTGCACTGCTCAATTCACTGCTGGGTTAGATCAGGCAATCAATTGCTTGATTGCTGCTTCTCACCAAGTTTAATTGTTGCTGGACTGAGATGGGCAGGATATTCTGAAGTTAAACTAGAGGTTCTTAGTGAGCTGGACAGATTTTTTTGGCAATCCTCAGGAATCCCTGAAGTTAACAACTCTCCTGTTGGGGACTGTAGGGAAAACATCCACTAGCTTGACTAGGTAGTATCGTATTCACTTCAGCTGAAGTGTTCTGGAGTGCAATGAGCACTCCACTATAGCAACTGCTCTTAATTTAGCATTGGCAGAATTCTCTTCCCTTTGACTACCTTAGAATCAGGCTCTGATGTATGTCACTTCCAGAAAGGAAATGAAAGAGACCTAATTCTTCTCTTCTGACATTTTTTTTTGGATGAAATGTCTCTTTCCTAAAAAAGGCATTCTATCTTAATATTAGAATAATCAGTCCCAATTCAGTCAGTTTCACTTCCCTGATTCCTTTGGGGCTCTTCTGAGATGAGTAGCTTGTATAAAAGTAGTTCAGATGTGCCCAAAGGCAATTCATTGTTATACAATGTTTTTTTTATACTATTGTGCCATTCAGGCTTCAAATTCCCCCAAATATGGGAAATGTCTATTTTGTACTTGACTGCTTTCAGAAAGACTCTCATGTTTCCTGGCATTTGTTATATTTGTTGTTGCATTTTTTTTCTTCCACAATTACATTGTTCTAACTTGCCACAGTTTGTTCATCCATGTTGCAATCATTAAATATGTAGTTTATATTAGATATATACCATGATGGATAAAGACACTGCACAAATAGGCTATTCCTTTTGTACAATAGTTTTAGGATAAAGTTTGAATAACATAATTGCTCAAAGATAGTGATTAACATGTTAATCCTTGCTTAGTCATGTCATCATTTTCCAAAAAGTTATAATCTCTATATCTTATCAAAAATTCATCATGTATAACTATACCAATAAAACACTACCTTTGTATCTCCAAGAGAGAAAATATTTCATCATGTGTATTCTGAAAATAAGACTGATCATTATGTTAATCTGATTTCTGATGTCTTTACATTGCTTTGATATATATAAAATTCCTTTGACTCTCTTTTCTTTAATTTATTTATAGAGTTCAGGCATTCATCAAGCATTTATTAAGCATCTATCATAGACCAATAACTGTACTAGGAGATAATGTGGATATATAGAAAGATGTTAGGTATAAGAAGACTAGAGAAGGAGTGAGGGGAGTGTAAAAGACTTTGAATGCCAAAAAGAGGATTTTTTAAATTGATCCAGAGAAGATAGGAAGTCATTGGAGTTTATTGAGTATAAGAGTGACATAATCTAACCAGAGCTTTAGAAAAATTAACTGGCAGATGAATAAAGGTTGGATTGGTGTATGGAAAAACTTGAGGTACGCAGATCCACCAGCAGCCTATTGCAATAGGTAAAGTACAAATTAATGAAGATTTATACTAGTGTGATGTGTATAGTGACTAGTATATAAGAGGAAAAAATGAAGTTCAAGAGATGATACAAAGGCAAAAATCAAAAGGTCTTAACAAAGATTGTATATAAAAGATTAGAAATACTGAGAAGCTGATAATTATATCTAGATAGTGAGTCTGGGTGACTGGAAAAATGGTGGGACCCCCAATTGTAATAGGAAAGTTCAAGGAAAAAGATAATGAATTCAGTTTTAGATAAGCTGAATTTAAGATGTCTATAGAACATCCAATTTGAGGTATCTAAATGTAGTTTCTAAACCAGATTGAAGGTCTGGTTAGGACTACTATAAATAGTCCCCCCATTTTAAATAGCATTTAATTTCCCCAATTATATATCAACCCAATTTTTAACATTCAGTTTTTCCTCAGTAGTATTTTTATTTTTCAATTACATGTAAATATAGTTTTCAATATTCATTTTTGTAAAATTTTAAATTCCAATTTTTTCTCCTTCCCTTTTTACCTCTCTCTTTCCCAAGGCAGCAAGCAAAATGATATAGATTATACATATATGATCATTTAAAACATATTTCCTTATTTGTCATATTGTGAGGGAAAACTCAGAACAAAAGAAAAAAAGAACCATGAGGAAAAAAAAAAAAAACAAACAAAAAGAAGTGAAAACAGTCTACTTCAATCCATATTCAGTCTCCATAGTTCTCCCTCTGGATGTAAATAGCATTTTCTAACCCAACTCTATTGGAATTGTCTTGATCACCACATTGATGAGAAGAGCTAAGTATCATAGTTGATCATCACATGATCTTGCTTTTAGTTTGTACAATGTTCTTGTTCTGCTCACTTCACTCAATATCAGTTCGTGCAAGCTTTTCTAGGCTTTTTTGAAATCAGGCTGCTCATTATTTCTTATATAACAATAATATTCTATTATATTCATATCTCATAACTTATTTAACTATTCTCGAACTGATGGGCAGCCACTCAATTTCCAGTTTCTTGCCACTACAAAAAGAGCTGTTACAAACATTTTTGTACATGTCAGTCCTTTTTCTCATTTATGATCTCTTTGAGAGATAGACTCAGTAGTGAATTGAAGGATATACACAATTTGATAGTCCTTTGGGCATGGTTCCAAATTGCTCTCCAGAATGGCTGGATCAGTTCACAACTCCACCAACAATGCATTTGTGTTTCAGTTTTCCCACCTTCCCACCAACATTGATCATTTCTTCTTGTCATCCTAGTCAATCTGATAGGTATGAGGTGGTACTTCAAAGTAACTTAATTTGCATTTATGCAATTATTAGTGATGTAGAACATTTTTTTCATGTGAGTATAACTAGCTTTAATTTCTTCATCTGAAAATTGTCTGTTCATTTCTTTTGACCATTTATCAGTTGGAGAATGATTTGTATTCTTATAATTTTGGCTCAGTTCTTTATATATTTTTAAAATGAAGCCTTTGTCAGAAATACTGGTTATACTTTTTTTTTTTCCAGCTTTCTGCTTCCCTTCTAATCTTAGCTTAATTGGGTTTGTTGGTACAAAACCCTTTTAATTTAATGTAATTAAATTATCCATTTTGTATTTTCTGATGTTCTTTAATTGTTCTTCAAATATAAATACCTCCTTTCTACAAAGATCTGAAAGATAAACCATCCTTTACAATTCTAATTTGCTTATAGTTTCACCCTTTATGTCTAAATCATGAACCCATCTTGACTTCATCTTGGTATGAGTTTGAGATGTCTATGCCTAATTTTTGCCATACTATTTTCCAGTTTTTCAGCAATTTTTGTTAAATAGTGAGTTATTGTCCCAGAAGTTGAAGTCTTTGGATTTTTCAAATGGTAGATTACTATGGTTATTGACTATTTTGTCTTGTGTATCTAATCTATTTAACTCTATTTCTTAGCTAGTACCAAAAAGATTTGGTGACTAATATTTTATAATATAGTTTGAGTCTGGTATGGTTAGGCCATCTTTCTTTTCATTATTTTTGTTCTTGTACATGTTTGTTATTTTTTTTTTCTAGCTGTATACAATAAGTTTTGGCAGCTTGATTGGCATTAATTTGATTGAAAATGAATAAGTAGATTAATTTAGGTGAAATTATCCTTTTCATTATATTAGTCCTATCTGCCCATGAGCAATTTATATTTTTCCAATTCTTTAGATCTAACTTTATTTGTGTGAAGTGCTTAGTAATTATATTCATACAGTTCCTGACTTTGTCTTGGTAAGGAGACTCTCAAATATTTTATATTGTTTGCAATTGTTTTAAATAGGATTTGCTGCAGTGTTTTGGTGGTAATATATAGAAGTGCCAATCTTTTATATGGGTTTATTTTGTATCCTGCAATTTTGCTAAAATTAATTGTTTCAAATAGTTTTTTTTTAATTGATTGCCTAGGATTCTCTAAATATACCATCAAACCATCTGCAAAGAATGCTAGTTTTTTTCATTATATATTCTAATTCTTTCCATTTCTTTTACTTCTTTTACTAAAGCTAACATATCTACTACAATATTGTACAATAATACAATAATAGTGATGATAATGAGCATTTTTTGTTTCATCCTGATCTTATTGGGAATGCTTCTAGTTTATTTCCTTTACATATAATGCTTACTGATGGTTTTAGATAGATGCCACATTTTAAGAAAAATTCCATTTATTCCTATGCTCTCTAGTGTTTTTATTAGGAATGGATGTTTTATTTTGTCAGATGCTTTTTTCTGCATCTATTAAGATAATATGATTTATTAGTTTTGTTATTCATATGGTCAATTGTACTGATAGTTTTCCTTATATTAAATCAGCCCTTCATTCCTGGTATAAATTCTACTTAAGACATACTGTATTATTCTGTATTATCCTTGTAATAAGTTTTAGCATCCATTTTTGCAATATTTTAGTTCCAAATTTTTTTCCTTCCCTTCTCTCTCCTCTCCCCAAAATAATAAGCAATTTGATGTAGGTTATATATGTGCAATTATGTAGAACATATTTCCATATTAGACACAGTTGTGAAAGAAGAAACAGATCAAAAGGGAAAAAATCATGGGAAAAAAAATGCTTCAATCTGCATTCAGAATCCATCAGTTCTTTATATGGATGTGGATAGCATTTTCCATCATGAGTCCTTTGTACTTGTCTTAGATCATCATTTTACTTAAAAGAGCTAAGTCATTCACAATTGATCATAACAATGTTACTAATACAGTATATGATATTTTCCTAGTTCTGTACATTTCATTTTATATCATTTCATATAAATCTTTCTAGGTTTTTCTGAAATCTGCCTGCTCATCATTTCTTATTGCACAATAGTATTCTATTACAATCATATACTATAATTTGTTTAGCTATTACCTAATTGATGAACATCTCCTCAATTTCCAATAATTTACCACTATGAAAAGGAATGCTATAAATATTTTTGCATATATAGAGCCTTTCCCCTTTTTTTTTGAAAATTTTAAACATTTCTATTTAAAGTTTTGAATTTAAAATTCTATCCTTCTTTTTTCTTCCTTCTCAGAGATGGTGAGCAATCATATATATGTAATTATGTAAAACATTTCTATATTAGTCATTTTGAATAAGATAATTAGAATAAAAGAAAAAAATGAAAGAAACTGAAAATAGCATACCTCAGTCTGTATTCAATCAATATCAGCTCTTTCTCTGGATTACCTTGGATCATTGCATAGCTGACAATAGATAGTCATTCACAATTCTCCATCAAATAATATTGCTATTATTGTTGATGATATTCTCTTGGTTCTGTTCACTTCACTATGTATCAATTCAGGTAAGTCTTTCCAAGTTTTTCTGAATGTTTGTTCTTTCATATAACACAATAATATTCCATTCCATTCCAAATTTGCCTGCTCATTATTTCTTATTGCACAATAGTATTCCATTCCATTCACATACCACAACTTGTCTAGTTATTCCCCCCTTGATGGGTAACTCTTTGATTTCCAATTCTTAGCCAACATACAACAAAGCTGCTATAAATATTTTTGTACAAATAGGTACATTTTTGTACTTTTGGGGGGGATATAAACCTAGCAGTGATATTGCTGAATCAAAGGGTATGCACAGTTTTAAAGGACATAGCTTCCAAATTGTTCTCTAGAATGGTTGAATCAATTCACAACTCTACTAACAGTTTATTAGTGTTCCAATTCCCCACATGCTCTCAACATTTATCATTTTCTTTTTTTTCTCATATTAATCAATTTGATAGATGTGATGTATTTCATACTTTGTACCTCATGAATCAAAAATTATTTTGGAGCATTTTTCATATTCATTAGATAACTCTGATTTCTTCATCTGAAAACTGCCTGTTCATATCTTTTGATCATTTAAATAAGTAGCTTAGAAGTTTTCCCAAGTATCTTTGAATTGATATTTGTTATTTCTCATGATGTAATAATAATTCATTGTATTTGTTAACTCAAACCCCAAAGCCTATTCATATGGTACTTTCTTTTCATTGATTAAGATCAATGCTCCATTCTCTGTGAAGTGGAGAGGAACTGACAAGGATAAGATAGAAAATAAATTCAATTTCTTCAGTTTTGGAGGTATACTAGTATTTTCAGGCTCTTTGATCTTGTTCAGTTCATGAGTCACTGAATGTTTCTGGCTTCCAGTTTCAAGGAAAAATATGGATGATGTCAACTTCACTTTAAATTGCTGAAAGGGAAAAAGAGGATTCTGAGAAGCCAATATGTAGAACTATGATCATGTCATTATTCTCACTGTACTAGTGACTTTAGGGAATTTCTTTTTTTTTAATTTTATAATAATTTTTTATTGACAGAATCCATGCCAGGGTAATTTTTTTACAATATTATTCCTTGCACTCGCTTCTGTTCCGATTTTTCCCCTCCCTTCCCCCATCCCCTCCCCTAGATGGCAAGCAGTCCTATATATATTAAATATGTTGCAGTATATCCTACATACAATATATGTTTGCAGAACTGAACAGTTCTCTTGTTGCATAGGGAGAATTGGATTCAGAAGGTAAAAATAACACGGGAAGAAAAACAAAAATGCAAATAGTTCATTCATTTCCCAGTGTTCTTTCTTTGGATGTAGCTGCTTCTGTCCATCATTTATCAATTGAAAGTGAGTTAGGTCTCTTTGTCAATGAAATCCACTTCCATCAGAATACATCCTCATACAATATCGTTGTCGAAGTGTATAATGATCTCCTGGTTCTGCTCATTTCACTTAGCATCAGTTCATGTAAGTCTCTCCAAGCCTCTCTGTATTCATCCTGCTGCTCATTTCTTACAGAACAATAATATTCCATAACATTCATATACCACAGTTTATCCAACCATTCTCCAATTGATGGGTATCCGTTCAATTTCCAGTTTCTAGCTAATACAAACAGGGCTGCCACAAACATTTTGGCACATACAGGTCCCTTTCCCTTCTTTAGTATTTATTTGGGATATAAGCTCAGAAGTAACACTGCTGCATAAAAGGGTATGCACAGTTTGATAACTTTTTGGGCATAATTCCAGATTACTCTCAGAATGGTTGGATTCGTTCACAACTCCACCAACAATGCATCAGTGTCTTTAGGGAATTTCTTAAGAAATCTGGAACTCTCTTTGTATTGCACTTTAGATTAACAATATAAGGGAGAAGGCAGATGTAATTCTAGCCTAGTATCCCTCTTTTTGAGAAGAGTATAGTAGTGGCCTCAGGCCTCCACCTCTTCCTTTCTTTCCTGGCAGGAACCAAAGTCTTATAGAAGGGAATAGAGAAAAGAATCTAAAGGTGTATCTCTTCTGTCTTCTGAATCTCACACAGGACACCCCCATGCCACTCATGGCATATTATACATTCAAATAGCATAATTTGTTTAGCCATAATTGAAGCTACTTGTCATTTTTTCCCAGCAGTCTTTTTTAAAGACAAAATTTTTAAATGTTTTTGAAACAAGAATTATCTTATTTATTTTGGATTACATTTCTGGGTTCTGTTTTCTTTCCTGGCAATTTCCTGATTTTTCTATTTGCAGGAAGAAAAAATTGATGTATTTATATGGTTTTAAAAATTATTTTGTATTTATTCTGTATAATTTCCCTATGAATTTATGATGAAATTATGACAAAAATCCTACTAAAGAACATATAAGAATTGCATTGACTATATTTGTTAGATAAACATTGATTTTTATGCAATATTCCCTTGAATTAGTCATCGATAAATGGTATCCATCCTATTATATCATTCTTAAAAATTATTTTGAAGTTGTTTTGTATGTTTTATATCTCTTCATTGGCTAATGACCTAATATTAGCCATATTTTGTTGTTTTTTTGTTAATTGGTGAGCCATTTGTAATCATGTCTAACTCTTGTGAGGTTTATTTGATAAAGATGCTGAAGTGATTTGTTATTACCTTTTCCGGGTCATTTTACAGATGAATAAACTGAGGTAAACATGGATAAGTGAGTTGTCCAGGGTCACACAGCCAGTAAGTGTCTGAACTCAGATCTTTGTAATGGTGAAGGCAGAATGGACTCTGCTTAGGCATTCTATCTATTACTCTACTTAGCTTTTCAGCAGTGTTTTACCCACTGTAAAGATATACTTTTTTTTTTATCACTTTTACTTGATTCTTGACTATGTTGTAGTAATATTAATCATTTTGTGAGTTTATTTATATAATATTATACTGTTTTATTGAAAATGTCTATTACTTCCATTAATATTTTTGTTGGCTATTAGAGTTTTTATGATTCCAATATAAAGAATAATATTATCCGAGGAAAAGATATTTTACATCTGTATTATCAATGCTTCCTTTCATTTCCTTTAAGTAACAATAAGAAGAAATATTCCCACTGTACACCTGTTTTCAGTGGAAATACTTTTAGACTTTCTCTTATATACATTAGCTCAAAGTTTCAAATATACATTTTTAATCTTACTGAAAATCAGAAGTGGTGGTGGTCTGCTTCTTGCAATGTTAGGTAGAAAATGTTTGGCTGAGAAGATATAGTTACTCTCACAAGATTTGCCTTCATTCTTTCATGGGTCCTTTGTTTCTAGCTTCTTCCCCAAGGCCATGACTTTTTCTAAAGTTCATCCCTTTCACCTGATGGGTTTTCTATAAAACTTCCTGGAAGAGTAAGAAAAAGGGTGAGAAAGTGGTGATGGGGGGCAGAGATTGTTTGAGAAGCCACTTCAAACATAAGCAAGTCTCTAATAAACTGCTAGGCTCATTTTTTGTACTAGATTCTTGTCTTCTCTGTGTTTGGAAAGTTATAGAATATGTATTCTCTTGTTTATCTTGAAATCCCAGCTTGGGAAATTGAGCAGTTTAAAAGAAAATATATTTTTCTTTTTCTGTCTTTTGTCTCTCTATTTCTCTTTTTCTCTGTTTCTTTCCCTCTTTTGTCCTCTGTCTTTCTTCTCCCCACTCCCCACTTTCATTGGAGGAGCTATTATTTCTCATAGCTATCTTTGATATATAATGCCAGTAAGGCAAGTTTTAATCATAGCTTTACCTTAATACTGACTTTTTAGAGACAATACAAATGGAATACAAAAAAAAAATACTTTGCAAAAAGTGTTTAGTACAATGCATAACACATAGTAGGTACCATCTAATCATTTATTTCCTTCCCTTATTCTCTAGCTGAATAGAAATATAAAATAAACTTTGAATAAATAGAGGAGGGAAAGGGGATAGGAGGAATGGAATCATGGTGTTGAAAATGAACTTGTAAAACCAGACATTCCTCTTGATTGTATTATTTGATGCTGATCTCATCACTGCAGTTCAGCTCCTGATTGTGATCCTGTGGCAAATGCTCTCTTCAGCTATAGCTGGTCTCTGTCTCCTACTCCTTTGTTCTTAAGATTGATAGCAAGGTTTCAGTACTAACTTTCATGTCTGGTGCAGGGTTTCCTTACTGCCTCTACTTTCATTTATAGTAGATGTCTGAGCATGGCTGGTGGTAGCATCAACCCGGACACATGGACTTTGAAGAAATAGTAGCAAGATTTGCCTTGCCCCTTACTCCTGTCAGCCTCAGATTTGTAAATTTTGCATGTGAATTTTAATTTTTCTAATATGGCTGTATTCCTATACTGTAATGGAGAACATAATAGCAGCTACCTTACAGTATTGTTGTAAGAATCAAATATGAGATTTGTAAAGCACTTATCACAGTTCCTGGCACATAGTAGGCACTTATGCTGATTCTCTTCCCTGTAAAGCCAATCACTCACTCCAACCCCTTTTGAATATCAACTCTCTTGTTTTCCTCTCTCCCATCCTAGACTGAGGGCAATTGTATCAAGTCAAAAAGATATGATCTATGCTCTAAAGTTGTAGAAATAATGTTACTCTCTGTCTTTTGGGTCTTTTTTTTTTGTTGACTATTATTAAATTTTCCTCCTTGGAATTCAGAAACTATCTTTCTCCTCCTTGCTTTCCCTAGTGTCTACAATTCATGGCAATGAGATTCATTTCCTACATGAGTCAAAATTCTCTATGACCTTCTTTCTGATTTCTTTCCTGAGCTTTGCTCAACAGCTATTAATTCTGATATTTCCAGACTAGGTGGTAATCTTGTGGGTCAAGAATTCCAATGTTTTAGAATCTACTGCTAGCTGTTTAATAGGAGGGATTTTCTAGTTCATCATTGATTTTTGGAGTGAAAGAGTTCCAAGATGATCCTACAAATGAATTTAAAGAAAATATTAAAGAGAGACATACTTATGGCTCTCAAAACATAGGCTTTGTAATTTGCATTGACAAGTTCAACATCCAGGGCAAAGTCACTCCTTCCTTCAAAGTCTAGAGGTAGGCTGGAAGGATTGGGGATTATTATAGCTCAAATAATCCTAATGGTTTGCTTCTCTATAACAATCAATATCAATTAGTTAGCCAGATTCATTTAGCTTTCTTCTTCTTTTTTTCAATATTCTTTTATTTTTAGTTCCAAATTTTCTCCCTCTCCTTTCCCCATCCCTTATTATTGGTTGGTTGTTGATCTGCACTCTCAAAGAGGACCAAAATGATATTACTATGTTGAATCAAATTATAATAGAGTCAAGTGTCCATCTATGGCTGATCAGATCGAAATAAGCTCAAAATGTTCTGCCATAAGTCAGGCACAAATAGTTCTTATGTATCTTTGGGGTAGGTTTTCTAACTTTGCATATCTCGCATTTCTTCTCAGTCATTTCAATTCTGCTTTATTCAGAGCATAGAACCATCTTTAATGAATACATGCCATGCTAAGCAATGTTTTCCATGTCATGCATCCATGTCTAAAGTTCTTAAGAAGACCTTGAGAGTGTCCTTGTATTATTCTTTCTGATCACCATGTAAGTGCTTACCCTGTGTAAATTCTCTACAAAACAAAGGCTTTTTGGCAAGTGTACATTTGGCATTTGAACAATATGGCCAGCCCAACAGAATTCTGCTCTCTGTAGTAGAGCTTGGGAGTTCAGTTTAAGAAAGGACTTGAGTGTCTAGCATATTATCCTTCCAGGTGATCTTCAGAATCTTCCTAAGACAATTCAAATGGAAGCAATTAAGATTCTTGGCATGATGCTGGTATTTTGTTCAATTTTCACAGACATACAACAATGAAGTTAGCACAATAGCTCTGTAGACATTTAATTTGGTAGCCCGTCTAATGCCTCTGCTCTTCCACACTTTCTTTTGGAGCCTCCCAACACTGCTAGCTCTGGCAACATGTTAACCTTGTTATCAATATGGACATCCCTGAAAGTATACTGCCAAGGTAAACAAACATATCCACAACATTCAAAACTTCTCCATTTGCTGTAACTAATGGCTCCACATATGGATCATATGGTGGTAACTAATGGACTATGTTTTCTTGATGTTATTTGTTCCAAAAAATAGCATAAGCAGCAGAGAATTGATCCATACTTTGTTATATCTCAGCTTCTAAGGGCACATTGTGCATTGAGTGCACAATCACCTGAACAATTATCTCTTCTCTTCAGTTTTGGCTTGTAACTTTTTCAAGTTGAAGAATTTACTGTTAGTGTGGTAGCTATCCTTGACACCATGTTCATCCTCAATGCAGGTATTTGACAAATAACTGAAAAAAATCATGCTAAAATGCATGGAAACAAGCACACAGCCTTGTGTGACTCCATTGGTGACTGGAAAAGTACAAGTGCATGATCCATTGTCCAGAACCTGGGCAAGCATATCATCATGAAATTGACATATAATACTGATGAACTTTTCCGGGCAATCAAGTTTTGTCATAATTTTCCATAATCCCTTACAACTAATAGTATCAAAGGCCTTGGTCAGATTTACAAATGTTATGTACAGATCATTATTCTGCTCCTGCCATTTCTCCTGGAGTTGTTGGGCAGCAAGCACCATATTGACTGTTCCTTGGTCCCTATCTGAAAACTTTCAGATAGATGATCTTCTTGTTGGTGTAGAATCAGCCTGTTAAGGAGGTTTTTGACAACAATCTTGCCAACAATGACGAAGACAGAGACTCCCCCCTCTCCTCTGTGATTGTTACAGGTATCTGTTTCCTTTGGCTTTATGGATATGGACAATGGAGGAATCCTTGAGCACCTGGGGCATAATCTCCTTTTGCCATGAAATCTGGAAATTTTCAATCCATTTTTGTTTGAGCAATAAATCCCCTGACTTGTAAATCTCAATTGGAATAGGATTAGCACCAAGGACTTTATCACACTATAAGAGTGTAATGACATTCAAAACCTCTTTGCCAGTTGGAACTTCAACTAGGGAGGGATTGATTTCAACCTGAGGTAAAAGGTCATTGGTTTCAGCATTGATTGAAAATGGTCTTTTGAGATCACTATAGAAGTATTCAGCCCTTCTTGTTAACCATACTGAGTAGTTGAGATACACCATTTGACCCATAAATAGCCTCTAGTGCATCGTGAAAGCCCTTTGGATTACTATTAGCATAAAACTGAATTTCATCTGCCTTCTTATTATGCCAAGGATCCTTATTTCTTTAAATCTCACTTGTACTTTATTTTTGATGAAATTGAATGCTATTGTCTTAGAGATGAATGAACTATCCTGCAAGTACACTCTATGTAGTGCTTATCTTTCATTTAGTAGCTTCTGAATTTCTCCATCATTTTCATAAAATTAATTTTGATGTTAATCAGTGTTCTGCCCCAGATGAGCAAATTCAGTGCTACACACCAAATTTTTGAAAGCTGCTCACTACTTTTCTGTTCCACTCTTGCCACCTATGTGTTAACTCAGCTCATCCTCCAAACTATCAACAAACTGTTCTCTCAGAGAAGCAATCTTAATATGTTGATATTAATTCTCTGGTAGTCTTTGTCTTGGGACTTCCTCTTTTGTTGAATGAGAATATTTAACTTGGAAAGGATAAATCTATGATCAGTCCAGCACTCTGCCATATATTGACTTCATCATTACCATATCCTGTCTGTGTTCTTCCAAATCACATAATCTATTAAATGACAGTGTTTGGAACTCTGAGGGTGCAATCATGAAATTTTATTCCATTTAAGTAAATGGTGTTATAAGTAAGTAGGTAATGAGATGCATAAGTCTTCATTAATAAGTAATCAATGCTGTTGATGTTTTCAATTCTGTTACTCTCAAGGACTCCTTGCCATGTCTGATAATCTGACCCTACTCTATCATTAAAGTCTCCCAGAATTATAAGCTTGTCCTGTTTGGAATATTGATTATAAGGGTCTTTAGGTTTTTATAAAAATTTTCTCTCACCTTATTAGGGTTTGTCATAATGGGAATTAGGCATTGATTATAGTGACATAGCATTTTGCTGCATGTGGCAATCAATCATATTGTCAAAACCTGTATTCCTTTTGATAAGCATACAAGTTTATTTACTAGATTAGTTTTGACTGAGAAACTTACTCCAGCTTCATGGCACTTCTTTTCATTGCACTACTTCCAGAAAAGTGTGTATCCAGCTCCAACTTGAATAAATTAGCCTTTATTTGCCAGTCTTATTCTATTTAAACTGCTATTTGGATACAATACCTATTGAGTTTTCTTGTAATGAGCAGCTATTCATCTTTCGAGATATACTGGATTTTGTGTTGGCTTTAAGTATATACACATTTCATGAAATAATGATGAGTGGAATCAACTTTGCAGAAGTTGTGTGTGTGTGTGTGTGTGTGTGTGTATGTGTGTGAGTGTGTGTGTGTGTGTGTGTGTGTGTGTGTGTGTGTTTGTGTGTGTGTGTTGGATATGTTTGACAACAGAGTGGGATTCTTACCTGCCAAGGTAATCAGGCCAGGGTTGCGTAAGCAGACAATTTTATATTTCAATTTATACTCTTAACTGGAGATGAATAGCATGATTCATTGTGAGTCCTTTAGAATTGTTTGGTCATTGTAGTTGATCAGATGTTTTTCTAAGTTATTCTTCTTTACAAGATCACTGTGACCATATAGAATGTTTTTCTTTCTTTCTTTCTTTCTTTCTTTCTTTCTTTCTTTCTTTCTTTCTTTCTTTCTTTCTTTCTTTCTTTCTTTCTTTCTTTCTTTCTTTCTTTCTTTCTTTCTTTCTTTTTCTTTCTTTCTTTCTTTCTTTCTTTCTTTCTTTCTTTCTTTCTTTCTTTCTTTCTTTTTGTCTTATTTCACTTTCCATCAGTTCATACAAATTTTCCTAGGCTTTTCTGAAGCCATCCCCTTCATTATTGTGTACAGCAAAATAAATTCTATTACATTCATATACTGTAACTTATTCAGCCTTCCTCAACTGATGGGCATATCCTCAGTTTTTAATTTTTTGATGACTCAAAAAAACTGTATTTTTGTATATATCAGCCTTTTCCCCTTTTCTTTGTTCTCTTTGACATATGTGAGCCATATAGAAATGATATCACTAAATCAAAAGCTACTTATGATTTAATACCTTTTTAGCCTTAGTTCCTAATTGATTTCCAGAATATTTGGATTAGTTTGAAGCTTCACCAACAATGCATGAGTGTTCCCACCTTCTCATATCTTCCCCAACATTTGTTATTTTTATTTTTTGGTCATGTTGGTCAACATGCTGGCTATAATATAATACTTCAGAGTTGTTTTAATTTGCATTTTTCTAATTATTGGCTATTTAAAACATTTTTATGTGCATATTGATATCTTGGATTTTTCCTCTGAAAACTGACAATTTATTCTTCTGATCACTTATCAATTTAAGAATGATTCTGATTAATCTAATTTAATTCCTTATATATTTTAGAAATGAGATCTTTGTCAAAGAAATTTGCTGCAAAGATTATTTCTCAGTTTTTTACTTTTCTTCTCATTTTAGCTGTATTACTTTTGTTTGTAAAAAAGAATTTTTAATTTTATGGAATCAAAATTATCCATTTCTGAAAACTCTCTCTTTTTTGGTCATGAATTATTCATCTGTTCACAAATCTGAGAGGTAATTTCTTCCATGCTCTACTAATTTGCTTATGGTACCATCCATTCTGTCTAAATCAAATAGCTATTTTTAGCTTGGATGACATATTATGTAAAATTATGGTTTATACCTAGTTTCTACCAGACTGCTTTCCAGTTTTCCCAGGAATTTTGATTAAATAGTGAATTTGTGCCCAAACAGCTGGGATTTAGGGTTTATTAAACATTGAATTATTGTGTTCATTTATTTATTTTTTTTTAATTTTTATTTTTTATTTAATGATTACTTTATATTGACAACATATTCCTTGCACTCCTTTCTTTT
>NC_067401.1:486058718-486094726 GCF_016432865.1 Antechinus flavipes | reverse complement strand
TTTTAAATTTTGTCTTTATTACTTCCTGAGATCTAAGTATGTTATTAGTTTCCTTTGCCAATTTCTTGTTTTCAAGGCATTATTTTCCTTGTTAAATTGTTGATTCTCTATTTCCACTTGGTTGACTTTCTTCATAATTTTCTTAAGTTTCTTGAATTACTTTTTTTTCACTTGTTCTGTTTTAATTTATATAAATCACAGACCAAAGATGAGCCTATAATTCTGCCACTCTGAAACAGCAAAATCCCCTAGGGAGGGGATGGGTCCAGCAATATTAGAACTATTTTTCTAATTGAAACTCAAATTAAGAATTTGCAGAGTTCAGATCAGGAGGAGACTGCTATCAGATTTTGTTCTGGATCAGGCAATTCTGGGAATACCAAAAGTTTGCAGGTCCCAAAGGTAACACAATACTCAATATGCCAAGAAAGCAGTAACAGGGTTAGGGTTAGTAACAGACCTTCCCTCCAGAAGCATTGTGGAACCCAGACCTGACAAATTGAAAGTCAGGAAACATGCTGGAAGAATAGAGAAACAAAAGAGAACCCCACCATAATGAGCTATTATGGTGGCAGGGACCCTCAAGACACAAACATACAAACAAGAAAAAACACCAATATATCCACAAAAATGTCTCCAAGAAAACCACAGCTTGGATATAAATTCAATCATACTTCCTGGATGAAATAAAACAAAGATTTTTTTTAAAGCTAAAGCAATTTCTTTAATATATGGAATGAGAGCACTTGAGGAAAAATTGGGAAACAAGTGAGTTATAAAATAATGAATTAAAAAGAAAATTAACACCTTGAAACAAGAATTACAAAACCTTTGTCCAAAAAAATGATTCCCTGAAGATTAAAATGGACCAAATGGAGCCCTGGGACTCCATGAAACAAGATATATTAAAGCTTGAAAAAAATAAAAGAAAATATAAAATATTTCATAACATAAACAACTTACCTAGCAAAACAAGAATTACAAAACCTTTGTCCAAAAAAATGATTCCCTGAAGATTAAAATGGACCAAATGGAGCCCTGGGACTCCATGAAACAAGATATATTAAAGCTTGAAAAAAATAAAAGAAAATATAAAATATTTCATAACATAAACAACTTACCTAGCAAAACAAGAATTACAAAACCTTTGTCCAAAAAAATGATTCCCTGAAGATTAAAATGGACCAAATGGAGCCCTGGGACTCCATGAAACAAGATATATTAAAGCTTGAAAAAAATAAAAGAAAATATAAAATATTTCATAACATAAACAACTTACCTAGCAAAACAGATTGAGAAGAAAAAAAATTAAGAACCAATGAATTCTTTGCACACTATGGCCAAAAAATAACTAGACATCATATTTTAAAATTCTTAAAAGAAAACTTCCCAAATCTTCTAACTAGAGTACAAATTAAAAATAGATTCCATCAGTCAATTCCTGAAAGAAAAAAAAAACTTCCAAAATGAAAACTCCCAGAAACACCATAGTCAAAATTTGAAGCTTTTAGATCAAAGAAAAATACTTCAAGCAGTCAAAGGAAAAACTTCAAATACCACTGAACCACAATCAGGATCACACAGAATTTGGAATCTACCACTATAAAACAGCAGAGAATTAGAAATATCATATTCCAGAAAGCAAAGGATATGAACTTGTCACTAAGAATAACTTACCAGAAGATTTGGTAATAATTCTATAAGAAAAATATATGGACTTTTTATAAAATAATTTATTAGCATTCCTTGTGAAAAAAATCAGAGGTGGGAAGAGACTTTGAAAGTAAAGCATAAGAGTTAAGAGAAACATGAAAACATAGGTAGCACAGTGGATAAAGTGCCAGGTCTACAGTCTGGAAGAGTTATCTTACTAAGTTCAAATCTGATCTCAGATACTAGCTTTATGACCCTGGGCAAAGTCACTTAATCCTGTTTGCCTCAATTTCCTGATCCGCAAAATGAGCTAAAAATGGAAATGGCAAATCACTTCAGTATCTTTGCTTAAAAAAAAAATGGAATCACAAAGAATTGGATTCAACTGAAAAATGATTGAACAATAAAAACTTCTGTAATTATGTGATCTGACAAGGCAAAAACATTTAAAAAATTAAAAGGATAAATGAGGAAACTACATTATGGTGAAAGAAATAATAGACAACTTGTGTTCTCCAAACATTTTATCATTCTAATTCATAAGAAAAATATTAACTGAGCTAGGAAAAGATGTAGATAATAAAATAGTGACAGGAGACTTCAATTCACTTTCTCATATTTGGATGAGTCTAGTTACAAAGGTAATCAAAAGGAAAAACATAGAACTGAGCAAATTTCTGAAGAAGCTAGAACCACAAGACTTAATGGTATCTTCTAAATGGGACTACAAAAGAATAAATATATTTCATGGCATCACATAGAACTTTTACCAAAATTGACTATATGTTAGGACCCAAAGTCATTGCAAACAAATATAATAAAGGCAAAAAGAGTAAATACTTATTTTGCAAACCATAACTGAATAAAAACAGGCAGTGATTCAGTAGCATTTCTATGTAGTAATAATTTGAGTTTTAAAAATTATTAATTATAACACCATTAAATAAATTATTATTAACTCAATTACTATTAACTATATATTGTTATAAAATAAAATTATTGTTAATTTAAAAACTAAAAATAAGACTCACAAAGGAATCTTATGCCATTCCAACTAATTGCAAAATATGTAAAATAGCCAGGATTGACTTATAGCCCACAAAAATTTCATCTAGATTCAATTATAAAATGTTTATTAAAGAAATAATGAATAATTTAAATAGCTAGATGAATATTCAGTGCTCGCAGATAGGCCATACCAATATAATAAAAATGAAAATTCCACCAAATGGAACTTTGAATTGATCCAACCATTTTGGAAAGTAATCTGGAATTATGCCCAAACAATTATTAAACTGCTTATATTCTTTGATCCAACAATTCTATACTGGGTCTCTTTTCAAAGATGATTATGGAAAAAGAAAAAAAAATCCAGTGTTCTAAAATATTAGTAACAGCTTTCTTTGTTGTGGCAAAGAATTGGAAATTGCGGAGATGCCTATCAATTGAGGAATGTCTAAACAAGTTCTAGCATTTGATGGTGATGGGATGCTACTATGCTATAAGAAATGATGAGCTCAGTAATTTCAGAAAAATTTGAAGTGAAATTACCAGAACCAAGAGAAAAAATGTATACAGCAATAGCAAAGTTATTTTAAGAAAAACTTTGAAATATTAAGTCATTTTGACTGTTCTAAATACCCAAATTAACTAAAAAGGACCTATGAAGGAAAATGTTATCTGTATCCAGAGAAAGAACTAATAAATATAAGCATGTATAGAATGATATCTCTCTCATATGTATGCTTATATATATGTATTATGTATATGTATGAGTGTATATATATATAGATATATGTGTGTGCATATATAATATATATATATGCACACACACATATATTTGTGTTTAATGGTCTCCAAGGTTAGAGGGGAGAAAAAAAGAGGAAAAAGAAAGGTACATAATAATTTTATTATATGTTTTTAGACAATAAGTTATATATAATAAATTTGCAGTTTTGTATATAATAAATTGCAGTGCAATATTTTTTTCCTATTCTACTGTGTTATGGAAATGTTTGTTTTATTTCTTAGTTCAGAATAAAATAATGATATAATTTAAGAGAAAATATTACCAAAGATATTTTATACTTTTGATGCTATGCCAATCAACTTATCAAAGGGATTCTTTATGGAAATCAATTTTTTAAAATAACTTGAAAAAACAAAAGATATAGACTATAAGGGAAATAATGAAAAAAATAGGGATGAAAGGGAAATAGCTCTTCAAAATCTCAAACCATGTTATAAAGTAGCAGTCATCAAAACCATCTGGCATTGGTTACAAAATAGAAAGATAGATCAATGGAATAAACTAGACAAGAAAGAATCAGAAACATTGGAACTCAATAACCTAGAGTTTGATAAAGTGAAAACTATAAATTACCAAGACAAAAACACCCTATTTGATTAAAAACTTCTGAGGAAAATAGAAAGCAGTCTAGGAGAAATTAGATTTCTACCAACACCTCACACACTACTCTACAATACCATGTATGAACAAAATATACACAGGAGAAATTGGAGAAAACCACAGAAGTAAAACACTAACATTATGGGGAGTCAGGAAAGACTCTTGTAGAAGACACGATTTCAACTGGGATATGCAACTTTAATATTAAAGATCATAGCAAAAAAAGGAAAAGAGAAATAGATCATATTCTCCTCATAGCTAAGAGTAGATGTATTATTAATAAAACAAGAGATAGAGACACTTTTTAAAAAAGATAAAATAGATAATCAATTACATCAAAGTAAAAGGCTTCTGCACATACAAAATTAACGCACCTAGTATTAGAAGGAAAGAGGTTGAATGGAAAGAAAATCTTTGCATCAAATTTCTCTCATAAGGGTTTGGTATTCAAAATACATAAGCTTTCTCTCTCTCTCTCTCTCTCTCTCTCTCTCTCTCTCTCTTTCTCTCTCTCTCTCTCTCTCTCTCTCTTCCTTCTTTCTCTCTCTCCATCCCTCTCTCTTTTTATCTCTCATTCTCTTACATTATATATAATATATATATAAACATACATATATAAGATAAGATCAGTTACCATTCCCCAATAGAAAAGCAATCAAAAATGCTGAACAAACAGCATTCACAACCAAATCACTAAAAATAAAATAAATGGAAATTTAAAAAATTCTGAGGTTTCACCTCACACTCTAAAATTTGCCATAAATAACCCAAAAATGGCAACAATGTTATTGTTAATTTAGCACAATGGTTATGAAATGATAGGAATACTAATACATTGTTGTTAGACCTGTCATTTTTACAGATCAGAAAACTGAAGCAAACAGGATTAAGTGACTTGTTCAGAATATCTGTGACCTCTGACTGAGGTTAGAGTTGAAAACAGGATGATGATTCTTTCTGACTTCCTGCCCAACTTCATCTACTTCATCACCTATTTTCCCCCTATCAGTGCTCTGACTAGCTACAATTCCAGATAACTATTGATGAAATGTGCTTCTTATTTCCTAACAGACAAGAAGGATTCAGAATACAGATTGAGGCAAAAGAAAAAAAAAATCAAACATGGCCAATGTGGGAATTTGTTTTGATTGGTTATTCATGTTTATAACAGTATTTATTTTTCTTTAGTTCTCAAGTTCAGTAGATTAAGAGGAGACAGTCAGAAGGCAGATTTTGTTAATTGAAAAAATCAAATAAAAATTTAAAAATACAAGAGAAAGAGCTTACTGAATTGTACTATGTTGGGCTATTCCTGTTTGGACGTTAGGATGCAACAGGGCAAAGAAAATAGAGAATAAAAAAACAACACAGAAATAATTCATCCCAGCATTCTCTACAGACTTTAAAGATCTAAATTACCTAATCATCTAATTCTAATTCAAGAGAATTTTTATGTAGAGGAACAGGTAGAGAATTCTAAAGGAATGATTTTTTTTCTCTGTAGGTTTTATGATTATTAATTAAAATGCTGAAACATGGGGGAAGAGAGAAGAGAAAGTATATAGCTAATCTAACTACCCTGCAACTTCTATCTCATGATTGGTGAGTTACCCTCTGAGACTGTTTTAATGAAATGCCCACACCATTCATGCTCATATCTCTCCCTCCTTCCCCCACCCTTGAGTCACCAGGTTTCCCATTTTGCCCCTACCTCTTTTCTATATCCTTTTTACAAGTTTCTTTCCCCCATCCCATTTGAATATAAACTCCTTGAGGGTAAGGAATGTCTTATTTGCCTGTATTTGTATGTCCAGTGCATGTAGTAAGTGCTTGACAAATGTCTATCAATTTATCTGACGTTTAGATAGATACATATTTTATATATATATATATATTTAAGCCAGAAGCCTATGTTGGGGATAGGTCAGAAGTAGATAGACTAGACTTGGAAGCAAGAAAAACTTGGGCTCATGACCCATGTTAAGCACTTACTAACTTCCATTTAATTCTAGCTAAAATCTCATTTTCTACAAAAGCCTTTTCTGATTTTCTTTAATGCTAATGCTTTACCTCTGTGGTTGCTGTGATTTTCTTCAGTTTATTCTTTATGTATCTTGCTTATGCATAGTTGTTTGCATGTTGTCTTCCACCCCAACAAAAATTGAGAATAAAGATTCTCTTTGACTTTTCTTTGAATCCCTAGTACTTAACACAGTACCTGGTACATAGTAGATGCTTAATAAATTGCTGTTCTTACTTTCTTGAAAAGGACCAATGATATGGGAAGGTGATATCTTGACTTGGAAGTGAATTGTATTTAAGTGAGGAAGAATTGTGCAAAATGATCACTTTCACTCTCTCCTCCAGGAACTTTGGAGTACCATGGCAAGACATCAATGAATAATAATTGCTTACTAACTAGCAGTGTGATTCTAAGGCAACCATTTCATTTTTCTAAGCTTCAGTTTCCTCATTTGTAAAATATGGATAATAGTAGCATCTTCTATAGCTCATCAGGACATATATGAAAGTCCTTTGAGATCATTTCTTTCAAGTTTTTTATAAACCTGAACATACCTTATAAATACCAGCTGTTGTAACTATCTGACATTGTAACTCATGAAAGCTCTGGTGCTCGCTTTGGCAGCACATATACTAAAATTGGAACGATACAGAGAAGATTAGCATGGCCCCTGCGCAAGGATGACGCAAATTCGTGAAGCGTTCCATATTTTTTTTCCTAAATAAACCACCTTTTGCCAAAAAAAAAAAAAGAAAGAAAGAAAGAAAGCTCTGAAGAGTGTCAACTCTTACTTTCATTAATGTGATTCCAAGATATATTTTACTACACCCTACACTATGCCCTAGAGGGGTCGTTCTCTAATGCTCTTACATAAGAGGACATTTTATCACATACACTTTTAACTGGAATTACTCCTCAGTGTGTATGTACAAAATGTGGGTATATATCTAAATCTCCCTATAGAAATAGATAGATAGATAGATAGATTAGATATATAGAAAAACAGATGATAGATAAAAGCAAAGAATAACATATACTTGTTAAAATTTAGGTTCATTACACTTTCTCTCCCCTCCAAAAAAAAAAAATCTCAAGAAATTATATTTTAAATAAATTCACTGAGGGGCTTTCTGAATAGAATTCTTTATTTTTATCTATTGTGACAAAAAGGTTAAAAACCAGGATAGAGAAATTGCTTTTGTTGTCCAAACATTTTAAATGCTATTTTAAAAGCTTACAAACTCTCCCCGCCCAAGAGAAAAAATTGCATGGCAAAATGTTTACAATAAAATGTCTGAATATATGAGACGCCAGAATAAATTCACCACATTGTTCATCTAAATATGGCATGTTTTTAAACATGATTTAAATATAAATAGAATATAGATAGATAGACAGACAGACAGATAGACAATTGGATAGATGAATGGAGCTATAGCCTGATTCAGTTACCCCTGCTAATGAATTTGTCATATCTCCACTAGGCCTTCCACATACAAAGAACCAAAAGAGAAGAATCTGGAGTAATCCTATTGTTTCTAGGCAATCAGAACTATTTGTGTCTTTCTATATAGTACAAATGTTTTCTAAAGATCAGTAGCCCTTTCTTTCCCAACTAAATATACTTGCTCTGACTAGAAAACATTTTGTGATTTTGTTCAATCCAATTTAATATTGTTTAGTTTATATTTTGTGATACAAGGACAAATTCCTCATACATTTTGTGATTGAATTTTGTAGGCTTTGAATGCTATATAATGTGTATGTGTGTGTATGTTGTTCTGAATGGGTAATCAGGAGAATTTACTTTGAAGAGGGAAAACATTTACCCTTATTTTACCTGTCTTTTAATACATTGTCCTTCAGTTTATAAGAGTAGTTCCCATTTGGAATTCCATAGGACTTCATGATAGCAAATGGCCTTTGTCCATCTTTCTCTGTTTCTTTTTCTCTCTGTCACTCACGCATTCAAGTATTTGTGTGCTTGTATACCTGTGCGCTCTCTCTCTTTCCCCTCTCTCTCCTTCTCTACCTCTCCCTTTCTCTCTCCCTTTCTCTCTCCTTCTCTCTTTCCCTTTGCCTCTCTCTCTTCTTCACCTCTCTCTCTCTCTCTTTCTTTCTCCCTTTCTCTCTCCTCTCTCTTTCTCTCTTTCTGTCCTTCTCTCTCTTCCTCTCTTTCTCTCTCTCTCCCCCTCTCTCTTTTCTTCTTCTTCTTCTTCTTCTTCTTCTTCTTCTTCTTCTTCTTCTTCTTCTTCTTCTTCTTCTTCTTCTTCTTCTTCTTCTTCTTCTTCTTCTTCTTCTTCTTCTTCTTCTTCTTCTTCTTCTTCTTCTTCTTCTTCTTCTTCTTCTTCTTCTTCTTCTTCTTCTTCTCTCTGTTTCTCGCTCTCACTCTCATCCACACACACAGAGGATATGATAGTTTTAAGTGCCATTAATAAAATAGCAAATAAAACCCCCCCTCCCCAAAAGGATGATAGCTGTCTTATTTTAATGAAAAAAGAACTTCCCTCTCTCAAACCTCTTTCTCTCCCCAAACACCTGCAAAAAAGGTACCAGGTGACTGCAACACTAGTGTAATTCATCTTTGTTTCCAAATATCAACAGTATCCCTATCACAGCTAGATAAATATCACATGACATGAAGGATAACAAACATTCTGCAACCATCTTAGATGGATCTGGGTTTACAAAGATTAAGGAAGACAACACTGTGAAACTCAGGCAAACAAAGGGCCTCAAGATGTTACTTCCTCTTAATAGTGCTGGAAGTCAATGAGAAACTGCAGAGGAGCTGGCTCTGTGTGTAGAAAGCTTTATAAAAATAACTCAGAAACAATAAAAGTTTAAATATCTGCATTTCATTATATGTCTCTAGTATAGTCTACTCTCTATGAGTCTCAAATCAGGTTGAGATATGAAAGCAGAGCATCAGCACTAGCTTTACAAAGATCTGAATAGGCAAACTTGGGGCTAAAATAATGGTAAAAAGGCAAGATAACCAAGAAACCCCTGCCCAATTTGTCCATTTTTTCTTCTCAATCTTACTGTATGACTGACTCACATAACTTTTGTCTCTTGTATTTTACTTCATCTTTTACACCATCTATTATGGAATGGATAAGTATTTATTAAGTACTTTCTAATGCCAGGTACAGTTGGTAAATATCTATCTTTCCCTGTGGCAATTATTCTTATAAACTAATTCAGAGAGGTTGTACTATTTTTCATATTTTAGAAATGGGTTCAAGCTTCACTAAGCACTTCCTTTTCCTTTTAAGTTTTTAAATGTTAGAAAAGTCTTTTAATTTTTTGAAGTATACATATAAGAATATTTATTCTTTACACATGTGAATTATTTTCAGCAAAAAAAAAAATCACACAGTGATGATGGGGAAATTCCCAAACACCCATTTTCAAAATGTTTTCTACCTGGTATAAGTTCCTCTCTCAAAATTTTTTTGTCATGATATCTAAAATATCAGTTAATTGGAGAAATAAGACAAATTATAATACCCCAAATCATTTCTCAAAAGATAAGAGATCAAATCATATGAACAAAAGATTCTTAAATGAATATTTGCAAGCTATTAATAACCATTTGAAAGATTGTTCCAAATCACTGACAGCAAGGGAAATACAAATCAAAGCAATTCTGATATTTTTCTCTCACACCAATAAATTGGCAAAAATGAGAAGATGAAAAAGAACAGTGATTATGAGAAGGGTTGTAAAAATACAGGTACATGAATATATTGTTAGTGAACTTATGAAGTGAACTGAAATTAACACTATTTTGGAAAGCAATTTGGAATTATGCTAAGGTAGTAACTAAAATACCCATAACTTTTAAGCCAGTGATTCCATTGCAAGACATCTATCCCTAAAAAAAGATCACAGATAGAAAATAAGGTCAAATATATACATATTTCATAGAGTCAAAGAACTGGAAACAAAAGAGATGCGTATTTATTGGGAAAATGATTAAAGATATTGTAGTCCATGGATATAAGAGAATATAATTGCATTGTAAGAAACAAATATTAAGAATATATCAAGGTATGAGAACTGATGAAATGAAGAACATGTATACTGACACAAAGTGAAATAGACACACACATAACAAACATTACAGTTATTCTTCCTAACTTCCTAACCTCTCTATTTTTTTTCCTCCCTTGCTGGCTCATCATTCATATCACTACCCTAAAGGTATGGTAGGTGTTTTCCAAGTCCAAGTATTTGTCCCTGTCCCTGCCTCTGTCTCTGTCTTGGTCTCTCTTTGTCTCTGTCTGTCTCTCTTTCAGTTTCCATGAATTTTTGTGTCTAATGCATATTTCCAATAGATACCTCCATTTCCATTCAAATTAGATGTGCTAGAGATAGATCAAATTCAGCATCCAAAACTTAACTCTATGTTTTCTCTAAAAGTCCTCTTCTATGCCTTCATACTTGTAAAGCACAACCATTCTTCCAGTCACTCATGTTTCTAACCTACAATTATCTTCTATGTTTTATTCCCCCTCACTCCATATATCCAACCAATTGCCAAATATGACCATTTCTACTTTCACAACAGCTTCTCTTTACTCACACAATCACCATCTTAGTTCAAGCCTTGATCATTTCCTATCTAACTTATTGCAATGACCTCCTTATTGGTCACTCTCGCTTAAATTTTCCAATCCATCCTTGACATAACTGGCAAAGTGATTTTCTTTAACACTCTCTAATCAGTAAAATCCACTTGCTTCCTAGTTACTGTAGTAACAAATAGAAACTCCTCTATTGAGCTTTGAAAACCCTTCACAGCCTGACCTCTTTCTGTCTTTCAAATTTCATTATATATTACTCCTCTTCCTTCATTCTACAGCCCAATTAAACTGACCATTCCTCTTCTTCACAAATAACACTCAATCCCTCACCTCTGTACCTTTATACTTCCTGTCTCTCATGCTTATATATGCTTCCTTTTTGCCTCTGCCTTATAGAATCCAACTTCCCTCAAAATATTACTCCAGGACCAATTTCTACACAGTCTTTCCTGGTTTCCCCAATGGTGAATGCCCTTCTTCTTTAACTACTTTGTATTTACTTTACATGTATTCTATATAAATTTATTCTATATGTGCTTTATATAAGGGTTCTTAAAGTCTTAGCAAAATTGGACTTTAATAAAACTAACAAAACTTAACAATTAAAGTAAGACTTTAAACTTAAGACTTTAAGACTTTAAACTCCCAGCATATGTTGTCCACTCCAATAAAACATAAGCTCTGTGGAGGTAGGGATTGCTTCACATTTGTATGGCCAGAATCTGGCATACCAAATAAATGCTTAATAAAAGCTTATTGATAAATTGATTGTTTCTTCTTCAGTCATGTCCAACTTTTGAAACTCCATTTGAGGTTTTCTTGGCAGTTATTAGAATGGTTTGTGATTATCGTCTCCAGTTCATTTTATAGATGAGGAAACTGAGGCAAACCTAGTTAAGTGACTTGATCAGGGCCACACAGCTTATAAGTGACCGGAGAGATTTGAACTCAGAAGCATGAATCTTCCTGATCTAGGTCCAGTACTCTATCCATTGTGCTACTTAACTACTCTGGATAGATTTTTGCATTATGTAAGAAACAATAATAAAGAACAATGAAAAAGGTAAATTAAAGAATGAGTTGTGCTAATGATCAACCTTGAATCTGAAGAAATTATCTGAGAATGTACCTCTCTCCTTTGTTGGCAAAGGTAAAGAATTATGACTGTAGAATATTC
The DNA here is from genome assembly GCF_016432865.1 of Antechinus flavipes. Taxonomy (NCBI): domain Eukaryota; kingdom Metazoa; phylum Chordata; class Mammalia; order Dasyuromorphia; family Dasyuridae; genus Antechinus; species Antechinus flavipes. Next base: position 486,082,871 of record NC_067401.1, on the reverse strand, counting down.
CATATTCTATGAAAATTGAATATGTTTATTAGTCTTAGAAATTTTTTAACTCTTTTAAAAAATTCTTTGTGATAAGGAACAGCTTCTTGGAATATATACAACATATAGGGCAATATAAAAGTGATGTGAAAATAAAAGGAATAAAAGTTTAAATAAATAAAAAACAAAATCTAGATAAACTAAATTTTAAGTCACGTCCATGACAGAAAGGAAAGACAAAAGCACTTATTAAGTGTCTTGCCAAGAACTGTGCTAAGCCTTTTACAAATATTATCCCATTTGATACATACAACAACCCTGAGAGGTGGGTACAATTATTATCCTCATTTAACAGTTGAGGAAAATGAAACAGGGATCATGACTTTTTCAGGGTCACACATTTAGTGAGTGTCTGATATAAGATTTGAATTCAAGGTACCCTGACTCCAGCACTAATACTCTACATACTGTGCCATTTAGCTACCTTCAGTAGTAAATGTATATACAGTCCCCAGTTTATATCTCATCTTTTAAAAGAATTAAAGGATTTTTCAAGCAAAGTCCTCTTCATTCTTGCATCTATGACAGTATCTTACATTTTCTTAACATTTGTATGTAAATATATGCAATAACACTTTGTTTTTAAGGCAGCATTTAGCTCAAATACTTTGTTTTTTATTCAATTATAAAGATCTTGTGGAATCTTGTATTTTCTACATCTTTTCATCAATTTCAAGTCTGAAAAGATCCATTTTGCTATAGAATGCCATTTATGAAAATCTTCCTGTTAATTCCATTCTTATGTTTACATGAGAGATTCTTGATACTTATTTAGATATTTTAATTAGATTTTCATTGAAAATTTAATGTTGAACATCAGTATAACCACTCATAATTATTTAGCAACCACTTACAGTTAAGTTAATGAATATGGTTTTCCCTGTGTCTATTGCTATCCACCAACCTATCTTACCACCACCCTCATTTTTTTCTATAGAAGCAATTCTTTATTACAAAAATGTATATTCAGACAAAACAAAACAAGTTAGTGATGTCTGAGAATGGTTGTGTAAATGTAGTCCACTATCTCTCTACCAAGAGTTTTGTAGTTGTATTTATGTCTTGAGAATATCTTGATAAATGGACCTTTACTTTATACACTTGTAACTCATAAAAATTTTCTAGATATGAGGAAGTTGGTTGGTAGCCACTGATATTCCCTAATAGTGTAATCATAATCATTATATGCAGAAGTTATACCATCCATGGTTTATTTCGGGGTTTTTTCCCCATTTTTCAGATAGTCTCATCCTTGAGTGGTCTCAAATTGGATTTCTTCCAAAACAGACTTGAGAGAGGGAGGGAGAGGAGAAGAGGGGAGAGAGACAGAGACAGAGAACAGGGACAAGGACAGGGACAGAGAGAGGGAGAGGGAAACAGACAGAAAGAGAGAAACAGATAGAGACAGAGAGACAAACAGATGGAGAGAGAGAGAGAGAAAGAGAGACAAAAAGACAGAGAAAGAGAGAACACTCTATTGGTGCCAGGAATGCAAAGACAAACATGAAATAATAGTTCCTGTCCTCGTGTCCTATTAGAAAGAAATAAAATGTAGACAGTCAACAAACATTTATAATGTACTTTGTGTTGAGGATAAAAAGAAAGACAAAACATGATCCCTGTCCTCAAAGAGGTGTTATTGTAATGGGGAAGAGAACTTACAAAAAACTGTTTATAAAAGATAGATACAAAGTTACTGCAAAGTAATCTCAAACAGAAAATAATAACTTTTGAGAATAAAATGGGAGAAAAGAGGGAAGCATAGATAAAGACCAGGAAAACTTTCCTGAGCAAGACAGAATTTGAGCTGTTTTCAAAGAAACCAATAGGTAGCAATGAAGAAGGAGAGCATTTCAGGTTCAAATAATGGCCATAGAATTGACATAGAGTTGGAGGATGGATATTCCTGAGTGAGGAACACCAAGAAAGTTGCTGGATCATAAAGTATGTGGAAGGGATTATGATATAAGAAGAGAAGAAAAGTAGGAAGGGATCAGGTTGTGAAGAGCCTAACAGCCAAAAGAAAGGTTTTATACATGATGTCCAAAAGGCTTAATGAAGTTTTAAGTGATTAAACTTCAAAAGTGCCCTAAGACTTTTGGACTATAGTATATTTTATCCTAGAGAGAGTGAAGATTAGAGAGATAATGGAAACTAATAAGAGGACAATCTGATAAAAAATACACAATGATGTGGGATCAAGAGTATATGGGGAAATATTACCTTAGTGAGGAGAATGACTCTTCATGAGAGAAAGGAAAGAAAGAAAAGATAAGGAAGAAAACATTTGAGTGGTATTCTAAGATAAAGAATGAATAACATGCTATCAATATGTTTTATTTACTTACATGAGAGTATTTTCTTGGAAATCGCTTATTGAGAAATGATAGCATTGTTTTTAAAAAGTATAATTGAAGTATTCTTTTTTTAAAAAGAGAAGGGAAAGCTTGAATGATTGATGAACTGGAGATTTAGCTTAAAGAAGACTTACGGTGTTGTGAAGAAATAAGAAAGAGAAAAGAATTAAGAATTATTTTGAAGTCTGGTAAGTATGGAAATCCAGGTAGTATAGTAGATGGAGTGATGAGCCTGGAGTCAGGAAGATTGGAATTCAAATCTGACATAAGCTGTTTCATGTTGGATAAGCTACTTCACTCTGTTTGCCTCAGTTTCCTTATCTTAAAATGAGCTGGAGAAGGAAATGGCAAACCACTTTAATATCTTTGCCAAGAAAACCCCATATGGGATCAAAAAAAAAAATCAGATATAAATGAACAACCAAACAATAACACATAACAGGAAAAAAAATGTTTATAGCAGAGAAGAATAGTATTAATTGCAAGGTAGTTTTGTTTTAAACATGTTGAGTTTGAATACCCATGGAATATCCAAGTTGAATTGTTGGGTAAGTTATTTTAAATGTGGGACTAGATTTCAAATGGGTGATTAGGAACAAATATATAAACTCTAAAGTCATATTTATGGGGCTGATAATTGTTAGGGAAAAAAGGAGAGAAGAGGACAGGAGATAGGAGAGGAAGAGAGGGAAGGAAGAAAAAAGGACAGGAGAGGAAGAAAATGGAGGATCCACTAAAGAGTTTTTAATAACCTTCACATTGAGAAGACAGATGGATAACTAATCAGCAAAGAATATTGAATACTATTAGAGAAGAAGCAGGAAAGAATAGTTTAATAAAGACAAGATAGGCAAGAAAATCAAGGAGGGAAGTGTGGTCAACAGTTTCAGAAGCTGCAGAAATCAGACAAGAAAAGAGAAAAAGATGTTAAATTTAGCAATTAAGAGATCACCATTAACTATAAAGACAAATTCACATGAATATAGATTGGAGAATTGAGGATGTAATTTAGATATTGTTGGACAAGGTGAAAGAGGAGATTCTTTGCCTCAATTGCTACCTATCCTTAATCACTAAATGGGTGGGCCTCAATCAAAATGAGTTCAGTTGAAGACCTTAGCTTAAAAAGAACAAGGTCTCTCGTTTCATCCAGGGCCAATTTCAGTAGTTTTGATCTATATCTTGCTACTGGACCCAGATAATTCTGAAGGGAAAAGTGAGGCACTTCACTTCAATCCAATTGATTTGCATATTATGGCATCATCTCCCTGATGTCATGGTCCTCTTCAAGAACAAAGGAGAAACAACAAATAACAACTCTAAACTCTGAAAGCTGGGCAATAAAAGAAAGGAAAAAACAATAGTAACTTGAAGGTGTGGCAGAGTAAAGGGTATCTCTACAGAGATTACAGCAAGTTATCATCAGGATGATACAGCATGATCAAGTAGAATTTATACCAGGAAAGCAAGGTTGGTTCAATATTAGGAAAACTATTAGCACAATTGACTATATCAATAACTAAACTAACAAAAATCACATATTTATCTTAATAGATGCAGAAAAAGCTTTTGACAAAATCCAATACCCATTCTTGTTAAAAAATAAAATTAAAAAAAAAATAGAAAGCATAGGAATAAATGGAGTTTTCCTTAAAATGATCAGTAGCGTCTATCTAAAACCATTAGCAAGCATCAAAGGTAATGGAGATAAATTAGAAGCATTCCCAATGAGAAACAAGATCACCCACTATCATCATTATTATTCAATATTGTATTAAAAATGTTAGTTTTAGCAATAACGAAAGAAAAAGAAATTAAATGATTTGAATTAGGTAAAGAGGAAATAAAGTTATGATTCTTTGCAGATGATATGATAGTATGCTTAGAGAATCCTAGAGAATCAACTAAAAAACTACTAAAAACAATTCACAACTTTAGCAAAGTTGCAGGATACAAAATAAATCCATCAGCTTTTCTGTATATTACCCACAAACCCAACAACAAGAATTAGAAAGAGAAATTCTATTTAAAATAACTGTAGATAATATAAAATATTTGGGAGTCTACCTGCCAAGACAAAATCAGGAATTATATGAACACAATTATAAAACACAGTCCATACAAATAAAGTCAGATCTAAATAAATGGGAAACTATCAAGTGCTTATGGGTAGGCTGAGCTAATATAATAAAAATGACAATTCTACCTAAATTAATCTATTTATTCAGTACCACACCAAACTGCCAAGAAATTACTTTATAGAGCTAGGAAAAATAATAACAAAGTTCATCTGGAAGAACAAAATGTCAAGAATTTCAAGGGAATTAATGGGAAAAAATGCAAAGGAAAGTACCCTAGTTGTACTTGAACTAAAACTATATTATAAAGCAGTGGTCATCAAACCATTTGGTACTGGCTAAAAAATAGAGTAGTGGATTAGTGAAATAGGTTAAGTTCACAAGACATAATAGTCAATGACTATAGTAATGTAGTGTTTGATAAACCCAAAGACACAGCTTCTAGGATAAGAAATCACTATTTGACAAAAATTGCTGGGAAAATTGGAAAATAGTATGGCAGAAACTAGGCACTGACCAACATCTAACACTTTATACCAAGATAAGGTCAAAATGGGTTTATTATTTAGAAATAAAGGGTGATACTATAAGCAAATTAGAATAAGGGGTAGTCTATCTCTCAGATCTATGGAGAACTAAGGGATTTATGGTCAAAGAAGAACTAGAGAACATTATGAAATGCAAAATATATAATTCTGGTTATGTTAAATTAAAAAGTCTTGTACAAACCAAACCAACGAAGCCAAGATTAGAAGAGAAGCAGAAAACTGGGGGGGGGGGAGGGGAGGGGGATGGGGAGGGAAGGGAGGGAGAGGAGGAATTTCTATCCAAGGGTTTTGATAAAGGCCTAATTTCTAAACTATATACAGAATTGACTCAAATGTGTAAGAAAACAATCCATTTTTCAATTGATAAATTGTTAAAGGGTATAAACAAACAATTTTCAGATAAAAGAATTAAAACAATTTCTAGTCATATTAAAAAATGCTCTAAATTACTATTGATCAGAGAAATGCAAATTAAGACAACTCTGAGGTACCATTACATACTTCTCAATTGGCTAAGATGGCAGGAAAAGATAATGATAAATGTTGGAGGGGATGAGGGAAATCTGGGACACTAATATCTTCTTGGTAGAGTTATGAACTGATGGTTCAATCATTCTGGAGAGCAATTTGGAACTATGCCCAAAGGGCTAACCAACTGAGCATACATACTGGGTCTCTACTGGGCAAAGAGATAATATAAAAGGGGAAAACACCTATGTGTGCAAAAATGTTTGTAGCAACCCTTTTTGTAGTAGCAAGGAACTAGAAACTGAGTGGGTAACCATCAGTTGGGGAATGGCTGAATAAGTTATGGTATGTGAATGTTATGGAATATTATTGTTCCATAAGAAATAATCAGCAGAATGATTTCAGAAAAACCTGGAGAGACTTAACATGAGTGGATGTAATTGAAATGAGTAGGATCAAGAGAATATTGTACAAAGCAACAAGATTATATGATGATTAATTGTGATGGATGTGGCTCTTCTCAACATTGAGGTTATTCAGGCCAATTCCAATGGACACTTGTGATAGATGTAGAGAGCCATCTACATCCAGAAAGAGGATTGTAGAGACTGCATATGGATCACATCATAGTATTTTCATCTTTTTTGTTGTTGTTTGCTTACTTCTTTTCTTTCTCTTTTTTTTTTCTTTTTGATCGGATTTTTCTTCTGCAGCATGATAAATGTGGAAATATGTATAGAAAAACTGAACATTTAACATATATTGAATTACTTGCTATCTAGGGGAGGGGTGGGAAAGGAAGGAAGAAAAATTTGGAACAAAGATTTTGCAAGGATGAATGATGAAAACTATTTTTGCATGTATTTTGAAAATTAAAAACTATTATCAAAAAACAAACAAAAAAGGATAGCTCTGTAGGCAGCAAGAATTGTATATGTCAAATGAACAGAGAGCTATACTCAAATCCACAAAATATGAAAAGATCCAGTACATTGAATGCATTCTCTATGGAAGATTTAAAAAAGACATAAACAAAAATTGCACAAGATAATAAGGAATGCATGAATCATGATTTGTACTAATAGAATGAATACCTACTTAATCTTGGATCCATTAAATTATCATTTTTGAATTTTAAAAAATGATACAAGTATATTTTGTTTTTTTTACATCCAAATGTTAATAAATTACTTGCATTTTGTAAAAGATATCTTGTTACAAAGTACAACAAACAAAATTAATAATACAACTATTGAATTGGTGATGGACCTGAGTCAGGAAGATTTATCTTTCTAAGTTCAAATCTGGCCTTAGGCATCAACACAGTTATACCTCTGTGGGCAATTCACTTAACCTTGTTTGTCTCAGTCTTCTCACCTGTAAAAGGATCTGGAGAAGGAAAGGGCAAAATACTCCAGTATCTTTGCAAAAAAAACAAAACAAAACAAACAAACAACAAAAAAAAAAAAAAAAAAAAAAAAACAAGCTTGTCAAGAGTTGAACATGAATGAAATAACTGAACAACAACAACAAAACAATAGTGACCTCATTTGAAAGTATATACATTTCCTATCTTTACCATTTTCTCAACTCTCAATTTTTAAAATTTGTTAACAAATTTATTTTCTCTCAGAGAGAAAAAGATTAGATATAGAAATAATTTTTGCATCCTTGCAAAATCTCTGTCATGAAATGAATAGCACATCACATAATTAGTCTTCCGGAATCATAGATGACTCATTGAATTAGAGATTTTCTGAGTCTGCATAAAATGGAAAAAATATTGTTAGTAAAACTCAATTCAAAAATATTTATGATCATGTACTAGGCATGGTAAATGGCTTGACTCAAGCATTTGAATCGAGAAGGGGAATGAGCACAGTTTTAAATATAGCAAACATTTACTCATGTAGATTAAGTAGGAGAATGTCAACCTGAATTGATGAAAGGTTGAATTATAAATATTTTTTTAAAGAAATATAGTTTGGATGCTTTCAAATATTTACAGTAACAATCTAAACTAAGAAAATATTGCCAGGCATATGTCCTAAGGAAGTTTATATCCTGATGAAAAAATTAGGAATTATTTATTAACACATGAATTCAAATCTAGCCTAAGGCAACCACTAATTATGTGACACTGAGCAAATCATTTATCTTCTTCCTGCCTTGCTTATTTATCTATAAAATAAGGATAATAACAATATCTACCTCCCACAATTGTTATGAGAATCAAAGGAGATTATACAACATAATGATTTATTACAGCTAGCATTTATATAGCTACAAAACTGTTAATGTCTGCAAAGTGCTTTATAAATATCCCCTTTTATTATTTGTAATAAGTGTGTGTGTGTATAAAGTATTTTACAAATGTTTAAGTGCTACATAAATGCTAGCTAATAATGTATTATCAAGAAAACATAAAAACATAGACTAATTATGAAAGAAACTGCCATAATTGTATGATCACAGATCTAGAGCCACAAGGGTCCTCAAAAGTCACCTAGTTCAACCACCTCATTTTGCATATGAGGGACCTAAGGACCAGAGGAGTTTTGGCTTTGGATACTTCTGAGTAAAAAAGGAAACAGTCACAACTCAAGAAATCTGTGAATTGGATGTCAATGCCTCTTGATTTTATTACTAGAAGATTCTACCTGCCAATATCTCATGGATACAAACAACAGCAACAACAAATATATCTTATCTACCATCAAGAGAACAGGCATCAAGATTAGAAATAGAGCAGGAGTATTATTTGGAATTTTAGTTTAACAAAATGCAACACACACACACACACACACAAAAAAAAAAAAAAAACAATAATAAAAGATTTCACTAGTTTAGTTGGTGTGGAGGCAGTAAAATAAGCTTTTTACTTCCCAGTGACTATTTATTGGTTAATGGTTCATATTCCTAGAATATCAAATCCCTTCGTGGAGGTGTGAGTGGTGGGCAAACACAGAGGGGAAGCAAGGAAAAAATTTCAAGAAAAAAAGAGCCTAGCCATTCCTGAAGGAGGCCATGTGTCATTAATTCAGTTATAAATTATTAGCTGAAAGCAGCCTCTCAGCATTTGTATTTGATGAACAAAAATTGATCGCTTCAAGGGCATTGCAATCCTTTTGATGTTACCATCTCTTAGCCTACCACAAATCTGAATCCTCAATCGAATGATTATAGCATTATAGTAATCCTAAAAGCCAATACTGAAGGATTTGGAAGAGCAACAGAGATCAATAGTTTGAAAAAAGAATGTCATTTTGAATTGACAGGGCTGTCTAGTCTGATAGTGAACCTGAAAAAAATAAGGGAGGGGCCTAAGTACACAAACCATTGCCCCAACCAAACTAAGCTAAGATGATGAGCCATTTTTTTTTTCTGAACTGGTGAATAGGCCCTGGAGCTAAATATTTCTGAAGGATTAAATCCAAACTAATGGCAACCCAAAGATATTTTGCAAACAATCAACCACCCCCTTCCAAAAAAAAAAAAAAAAAAAAGTTTGGATAATGCATTAAGGGTTTTGGTTGTTATTCAGAAAAAGATCGGGTTCAGCTACAGGTTCAACATTTGCTTTTTACACCAAGCTTGAGCTGATGTGAAATTGGATTAGTGATAACACAGTCTTAATGACCATATTTTTCAGTCGCTCTGAAACTCAGAATTCAGACCAGTTTCCAGAACTGGCCACATCATTTCTGCATAGCGAAAGGCCCACGGCTGTTTAAAGACACAATTGCACACATCTAGGGGATTTTCAAGTTGTAACATCATTTAGGTACCTCAAAAGACAGAGCAAGCCTGCTGAAAGTGAACGGCTCCTTCAACAATTCAAGGATTAGCATAAAATTAGACATTCAGGAGGGCAAGGCCAGCAGCGCCACTTGCTCCAACACTGGGCGTATTGTTAAGGACCTCGAATGGTTTAAGGGAAAGTATAAAGGCATCTTAACGTTGTCTGTGGGCCTGCATGTTTTAACATTTGATGTATATATTTTCCAGGTCTTTGTTTCCTCGACAAGAGGCCAGCTTACTCTGGTGGAGCGAGGATGCCACACATCTGGAGAACATCCCATGGTAAATTGTGAATGGCTAAGTAATCTCTTTCAATGCCAAGACAAGGAGTTGTAATTTATGGCTTAACACACAGGCTACCAGCCCTGCCATTAATTCTAATGTACAAACTTCAAACCAGATGATTAGAAAGAGTAATATATGCAAGAGCAATTAACACACAAAAACTCTATGCATAATGACTGAAGTTTCACAAGTTCTTTTAAACTTTCTGTTCTTACTTATTTTGATTTTGTTTTGTTTTGTTTACTTCTCCAAGGATCTAGGACAGATGATAAAGACTACAGAATTCAACTTATCAACCACAGTAGAGCGTTTTCTCACTGGCCAGACACCAAATTCCACTTTGAAACCACTCTCACATTTCTTGAATCTTCAAGGAGTGGCCCAAATGAGATACACATGAAAGACACAATTCTTAAAAGTGGGGTGGCAACAGACCCAAATCATTTGTTTGGAGGTTATGCGTGATACCATGTGATTCTGAACGTTAACCTTTATCTTAAGGAGTTTAAAATGTTTTGTAGCTGTTCTTGTCTAGATGAATCAAAAGGAGATAAGCAGGAACTGGCATAAATAATAGCTGCCTTAAAAGGGGGTAGCAAAATTGATGGTGCTACAAATGGCAGCCACCTGTACCAGGAAACTAAAAAAAAGACTAAGCATTCAAAGGGAAAGAATAATTGGAGATGTGACAGCAAGGAATAGAAACCATTCAAAAAAGGTGTTTAAAAATCCCTTCTCTCTTCTCTCTCTCTCTCTCTCTCTCTCTCCTCTCTCTCTCTCTCTCTCTCTCTCTCTCTCTCCTCTCTCTCTCTCTCCTCTCTCTCTCTCTCTCTCTCTCTCCTCTCTCTCTCTCTCTCTCTCTCCTCTCTCTCTCTCTCTCTCTCTCTCTCTCTCTCCTCTCTCTCTCTCTCTCTCTCTCTCTCTCTCTCTCTCTCTCTCTCTCTCTCCTCTCTCTCTCTCTCTCTCTCCTCTCTCTCTCTCTCTCCTCTCTCTCTCTCTCTCTCTCTCTCTCTCTCTCTCTCTCTCTCTCTCCTCTCTCTCTCTCTCTCTCCTCTCTCTCTCTCTCTCTCTCTCTCTCTCTCTCTCTCTCTCTCTCTCTCTCTCTCTCTCTCTCTCTCTCTCCTCTCTCTCTCTCTCCTCTCTCTCTCTCTCTCTCTCTCTCTCTCTCTCTCTCTCTCTCTCTCTCTCTCTCTCTCTCTCTCTCTCTCCTCTCTCTCTCTCTCTCTCTCTCTCCTCTCTCTCTCTCTCTCTCTCTCTCTCTCTCTCTCTCTCTCTCTCTCTCTCTCTCTCTCTCTCTCTCTCTCTCTCTCTCTCTCTCTCTCTCTCTCTCTCTCTCTCTCGTCTCCAATAACATCCAGTATAAGGAAATCTGGATCTTTACTGCACAACCCCCCAAGAATCCTCTTGCTTTCTTGCTTTTCCTTTGGCTCTAGGCTCTAGTGTAAACATCTTCCCTGAGCTCTTTTTTGAGGGAAAGGATGGGGGGGAGGGCATCTATATGCAAAAGACTTAGGAATAAAGAACAAGAAAGTGACTTTAAAGCAAAGAGAAACTTAAAAAATTAAATGTGAAAGGGGCTTGTAAAATAATGAAGCAGTTGCTGACAGTTCATATCAAGCAAAGAAAATGATGTTGTTTGTTGCTTTCAGCGTCCTAATGGTTTTGTGACCTCAAGCTAAATGCTTTGAAAGCATCTGTTGGCAGGGAAGACAAAGTATATGAATAGAAGGATAATATTTGAAGGGGAAAACTGGCATTTCCAGGAAGTACTCAAGTCTCTCAACAAGTTTAAAAAGAGCTTATGGTTTTTCTTTCCAAAGGAAATCTAAAAATTCTATAAAAATTTTGTCTCCAAAAGTTGTTGCTTTGCTTTTTTTTTTATTACTTGGTCATTATATCATGTTGACATGCTGTTTTTCAAAAATTGATAGTCATCACTTAACACTTCCTAGTGTGACTCTGAGCAAGTCACTTAACCCTAATTTCCTCAGCAAAAAAAAAAAAAATGGCAGTCATCTCATCATTATCAAAGAAGTTTTATTACCCCCAGAATGTGATTATGGCAAGAAATTCAATTAGATTTCAAAATGGTTTAGACATAGTTATATATGGTAGACTTATGTATAATTACTAAAAGAAATTGGAATATGCCTATACTTTACAGTAGTCAAGGAAGACAATCTTGCTTTCTCATGGTACATCTTGAGGAATGTTGCTGGAAATATAATAGTAATCTAGATGGACATTTGTCACTCAGAGACAATGTTGATGCAATGAAAAGAACTCTAATTCTGGAGACAGGATATTTGGCTTCCCTCTGATTCCTATTAAATCTGCAACCGTGGACATTAATCATAAGCAGCAAAGCACTTTTTATATATTATCTCATTTGATCAGAAGAGAATTCACTTAAGCTCCCTGAGTCTCAGTTTCCTCCTGTGTGAAATGAGAGGCTGCATTAGATGGTCTCTGAAATCTCTTCTACTCTAGATTTATGATACCTTGAAATATCCTATGTTTTAACATTAGATGATTTATTTTAGAACTGTTTTTGCTAATGACTTGCTTCAGTGTGAATCAGCAGTAAAATTATTTCATACCACATATTTTTAAGAAAAAAAATTAAACTAGAAAGAAAAATTTCAACTACACAAGATATCACCAAAATCTTTATCTTATATTTGTATGACAAGCTACAAAATTTGAGAGTTAAATCTAAAGGAAGAGAGCTAGCCAATAAAGACCAAAGCAGATGATGAAATTTTTAGTGTCCTATTTGTTAAAATTAGGAAAAGACAACTAGGCTAGAAATGTGCAAGAGTTACAAGTTCCATTGTAATGGAATAAAGATCGTTAGAGAAGAAGTAATTAAAAGGTAATGCTGAATCAGAGATAAATTAAACCAAGAGTTATTGGATAAAGATCCCAATCAGCAAGATGTCTTCACTATTCAGAGCCACATTAACAGTTGGAAGTAGAGCAGTGTGGTATTCACTGAACACTTCCTTTAGGCAAGAATTGTAGGATTCTACTTGGAAGATAGAATTATTTTGATCATTGAAGGGAATATAAGGCAAACTAAAGCAAGTATATAAAATTGAGGGAACCTATAGAAGATATCAGTAGGGGGAGGGTGTTGGGAGGAGTGGCACTGAAGCCATCTCATACAGATTGTCAAACTTTCAGTGTATTTACATACTCCACACTGCATCTACAAATGCAACAAATCAAGACTTCATTTGTTTGTTGATTTGTAGAATTATTTTAAAAGATGGAGAAAATGATAATGAAAAATAAACTTTATTATCTATATTTATGAGAGGGCAAAAACAATAATGCAAATTAACTTTAAAATATGCTGTTGAAATTTTTTTCAGAGCGTCAGTTATTAAAATATTTACCAGCACCCTGATTGATACCAATCTTATCTTTAAAATAGCAAAACTAAAAGCAACTTCTCAAGAAATGTTTATTAGGGATTCTTACATCCAGTACAGATTCAGTTGGGAACAGGAAAGAATTACAAAGGATATATATGGTTGTGCCATAGAGGACAGTCCCACACACAGTCCAGCTTTTCCCACTATGGCATAGATGTTTATTCCCAATCCTCCTAATTACTCTCTATATCCTTCTTGACTCTATTCTCGAACAAGAAATGAAGGACATAGCTGTAAGATAAGGTTGGAGATGGAAACTATGGCAATGGGGCCCTGTGGTTTGTGGCTTAGAGCCATGTGAGGGGCAGTTGCTATATGGCACAGGCAAACAGGACAGAGAGCCATACCTCCTGCCAGAGTAGAATAGAATACTGGGGCAAAATCTTGGTTGTCCTGCTCTGATTATGGGGTCAACAACTTCTCCTTTTATTTGCATATGACCCAGAACGAATCTGTTGAAAGGAAATCTTCAGACCAGCTTTTAGATACAATTACAGTTACTGACTGTAAACATCAGTATCAGAACTTTTTAAATAGCCAGACAACTTCATATTTCAATGAGGCCTTTGGAGAACTATCCTGAAATTGCTTAGAGTTTACTTCAATTTAATAAACACGTATTAATCCCCTACTAATCCTGATACAGAAAAGAGTTGAAGTATCTACCACACTATATATGTTCTAGGATGATTCCCAAATGATGCATTCTTTCTGAACTCATCAGCCCTTCTTCAAAACATCATTGATCTCCCTTGCAAGATCCTTAAGGATGTTTTAAAACCAAGATAATATCCATGGACTATGTTATTAATAAATGCTACTTATAACCTATAACATGATCAACATGAGATTCAAAGTTAGTGATTGTGTACTCTATGCCACATATGCCAAAGATATTCCATCTAAAGAGTTTAAGGGCTAATTGGGAAATTGGGAGTGGAAGGGTGGGGTGGGAGAGTAGGGTGGTAAAAAGATTCTCCAACCAGGTTTTGTTCCCCTGGTTCTAAAGAACAGTTAATTTTAAAATATGTGCACTTAAAAACAGTGTTTGATCTGCCAACAAGTAAACCAAGAATTTTCAGTAAAATGGAAAAAGTTTTAAAGTCTGGAAGTGATATAAAATTGTCATGAAAAATAAAATGTTTCAGTTGCGTGATAGCTGCCTGTTGCCAGGTCTGATAGATTCTATAAGATACAGAGGGGGAGGAAAGAGGACCAATGCTGAGACAGAGGAGTTTTATGTATACCAAATCATTCCTGGTACTTTATACCAGGCTTTTAGTGCAGAGCCAGTCAGTGGATATATTGAAGTATCTATTTTCATATTGCTTTAGTTGAAATTGAGGAAAGTTTATGCAGCTCAATTGTGGCAAATGTGAAACATTCAATCTGTTTCTAAGATCCATGTTGCTCCTTCGCTAATGGCTCTGTATTAGTCTCAGAAAACCAAAGCCTCTTCTATTAACAGCAAATGACTAGCCTCAGAACAACACCAGGAGTTTTTTGTGACAGTGTAACTCCAAGTTTGGATCCAAAAAGACCCAGAAAGTTTCTACTGTGGAAGAGAGAAAATTATATTTGTTAAGGAGAGTGAAGAGAGGCTGGGCCTCCAAATGAATTCAGTCAGCTCTGATCAGGGCTGAATAGAAGTATCAGGTGGGAGTGGCAACCTGTACATGATTATCTAAGCTTTGAAGAGTAGCAAGGTTTCCTGAAGGGAAGTGCCTGACTGGAATGTGTAAAAGAGTTGAAAATGCAAGGGAGATGAGTGCCCAGTGGGAAACCTTAAAATACATTTTATGCTCTAGCCTGTAGCAAATGAACTCCACCAACCAGTTTTGCATTGGATATCAGCTTTTGTCACAGATAGATTCCACTGTTCTCAGGGTTTCCAATTAGTGTTCTAACCTCACCATTATGATATCATAATGTAGATGAGATGGACCTATGGTTACAGAAAGGAACAAAAGTCAGACTAAGATGAACTACTTATATGGTATAGTTGTGGAGTACTTTGATGAATAAAATATTCTCTTTACTAAATATATCACCATCAATTATCAATTTTCAAAGAATTAAAATACAATTGAACACCTGGCACATAACAGAGAGAGATCCTGACCTGCCTCCTTAAAAAAAAAAATACTACATATAATTCAATATTTGTGGTAATTTAGAAAACAATGCAGAATTTCACAGTGATTAGGGGTCATCATTATGGATATCATTCACATAGCTGTGTGAAAGTCTCTGTTAATACACATTTCAATATAAAAATTCCAGATAAATTGAATTTTTGTTTTTGTCTTTTTTTAAAACAACAAAATGAATACCCACATACACAGAAAGCTGATCTTTGTAATGCATCTGTGTTGCTCTTTGGTTTGTCCATAGATAAAAGTGCTAAAATTATATATTAACATTTATTAAATGCCTACTATGGAGTAGGCACTATTTCAGTTGCTGGGTATATGAAGACAAAAATGAAATATTCCCAAGGAGTTTTCATCCTAACATAGTCATGTACATTTAAACAAAAGCCTTCCTGCAAAGTCATGAGATCATAGAACTACCTAGAATTGTACCAAACTTCTGACACTATCTAACTTAGTTCCTTCATCTTATACATACAGAAACTAAGATTCAGAGTGTTTATGATATGGCCAAAGGCACACAGACTTGATTGTCAGAAACTGTCAAAAAAAAATTGTCAGAAAATCAGGACCTCTGACTGAAGAGTCAGTGTTCTTTCCACTAGACCACAATGCCTCCCCAAGAGATAATGCTTGGATTATAATATATATTCCTCAACTACATAATTCAAAATGTCCCCATATGGAAGATCCAGAAAAACAAAAAGTATTCTCTTTGAAAAGGCCAGGGAAGAGTTAAATGACTATATAAAAATCCCTGGAAGACATAATGTCACACTTTACAGAAAATTCAGTCTGGGTTGGGCAGGAGCTAAGGAATAGCTCATTAGCATTCTGAACAGGCTATGCACAGTTTAGAAATGGCTGACTTGCTGGCTTCGGCCCTCCTCTATATTCACTGACACCCTGCTGCTGGGGACACTCCACAGACGAAAGCACTCCACACATGCTGCCCAGCAAGGCATCTGGGCTTTTATTACCACTGTGGTGGTTGGATCTGGCCAGACCCACTGCTGGTTACTCCAAATTTTTCTCATGACTAGATGACTGGAGATGCATTAACTTGCACGGAACCTCTTTGTAGTTGATTTTTGCAATATTTGCTCTTTCGACACATTTGTATTACAAAGGGGAACATATGCCCCCCCCAAAAAAAAAAAACTATTTCTCTGTTCATGGAATCAAGGTTTTCAGATCTTTTTGGTTCTCATTTTGCTCTTATTTTAATCACTTTTCATGCACATTAAAGGTGGTTCATCTATAAGGACCATATTTAGCCATACTTAGAATTCCTTGAGTTCAACTGATTTGGGGAGGGGAGAAATTTTTGTTTTATAGAATAATGTAGTTCTTTGTGAAGCTTTTAAAAGTAAAGAGATCCAGGGATGGTTTAATGTTTTAGCAATTAGGAGGAATATTTACAAATCTCCCTCCCTTTTCCCAACTCATTAGAGAGTCATAGGAGATGAGAGCTGGGAGTTCACCTAGCCTAACCATCTATCTTACTAATATTGAGTTCCATAAAGGTGAAGTGACTCACTCATGGTCACATAACAAGATCATATAGTCAGTGGCAGAGCTATAAAGAGAGATTTCAGGTCTAATCTTGATCCATTGACTTTTTACTTCTGATCAGACTAACATGAGCTTGAAAGGCTCTAATACATTGTTTCTGACCTGTGGTAGAGCCTTCACAAACTTGTGTTGATCTGAGCAGCCAGTCAGACATATTGTACTGGACCCCTAATGTGGTAATGTCATTTTGGTGCAACAACCAATCAACCACTTCTTGATCCATTATTCTGTTGTTGTTGTTGTTGTTGTTGTTGTTGTTGTTTTCACTTTACTTACAAGCCATCACAATTTAAGATGTTTACCTCTGCTAAATGGATTAAGGAGAAAGTGACAAAATGTCAAGCATTTTTTTTTAATTTACATTGTTTTCCCTTAGAATGTGAGTTGAGAGAAGTTTGACGCTTGTTTTTGTGTCTGCTATACATAGTCTAGCATATAATAAGTACTTAATAAATTCTGATTGATTGATTAAAAAAATTATTAAGGACTTATAAAATCCTGTTCTGTTGAAGCCTAAAACACCTGGGAATCAAAACAATAGGTTGGCATGTTTAGGACAGAATGATTCACTCATTGTACTAACATCTGCTGGAGGTGTTAAGTAGAGGCACAAAGACTTTATAAACAGGAGTGCTGGGGAAGAGATTTCCATTCAAGTATAAAGTGGACAAGATGGAATTCAGATCCCTTCAAAACTGAAATTCTCATGATTCAATAAGTGTCCAATGATCAAAACATTTAATGTTTTGAAAGTTGCTTTGGGAGTCCTTAATTAACTCATTGCAATACCTCCTTTTTCTTCTTCCTTTAAGGAGATTGTTTTTACTATAGTTCCTTTGTTGCACATACTTTTTTTTGTTTTGTTTTTTGTTTTGCTCCTTTTTCTGTGAGCTTCTTAATGTGTCTTAATAAAGCTACTTATTTGTCCACATCATCCTTACTATTTTGCAAAGCCTATTCTTAAGGTCTATTCTGTCCTCTAAGATTATTACGATTGAATAATAATCAGCATTGCATTTTTGTTTTCCTTCCTCTTCCCTTTCTTATCCACCAAGTCTCTAGAATCCTCTACATTTGACCCCTTTTCTTCAAGATTCTTATGGCTAGTCTCAACTCCAATTAGTTGTGGGTTTAGCCCTCCAAGATGACCAAGGGTTAACTGCAAAAAGTCAGGCAAGGTTGGCCTTTTTTTGGGGGGAGTTGATATAGTGTTCATATTTTAAGTATTTGTTAATTTGCTTATGGATCTTTTTTGTTGTATTTTTTTATGATGAAGAAAATAATCAACTGTTCAGACCTGAAAAAAAAAAAGTCATCAATTTCTTCCACCCTGTTTTCTTCTCTTAATGATATTATGGAGGAAGAGAAAGAACTAGAATGAATCTGATGGCTGCCATTGATTCACCATCTCTAGCAAGTTCTTTAAGCTATTTTTCTAATAGTGGAAAAATTTACTCTGAATCAGCAATACTCTCATACCTAGGCCTATATGTCAAGGACAGCTGCATTAAGGAAGAGTGTGCTATATGATAGTCATGGAAAAATAATATGGAAAGCTCATTTGACATGGAGATTGGATTTATTTTCCCTCCCCTCAAATACATGCCATTCCCTGAGTAGGGTGATCACAGGTAGAAGGAAGGAAGAAAGGGAGGAAAGAAATAATCATTAAGCACCTATTATATGCCAGGCACTGTCATAAGTGCTTTACAAATATTATTTCATTTGATCTTCAAAACAACCCTAAGAGGTAGATGCTATTATTATCCCCATTTTACAGCTGAAAAAATTGAAGTAAACAGTGATTAAATGACTTGTCCCAGGTCATACAACCAATAAAGGTATGTGACCAGATTTGAACTAAAGTTTTCTTGACTCTAGGTCCAGTATTCTAGCCACTTTGCCATCTAGCTGCCTCTAATAAAGAAACTTTGATTCCCACAAAGCAATATGCCACACAATTGTGAACCAAACATTTAAAGAACAATTAGCCCCAGTACTATATAAACTATTTGAAAAATAGGGAATGAAGGACTCCTACCAAATTCCTTTGATGACACAGACATGGTACTGATATCTAAACCAAGTAAGTTGAAAACAGAGAATGAAAATTATAGACCAATCTCCCCAATGAATATTGATGCTAAAATCTTAAATAAGATATTAGCAAAAAGACTACAGAAAATCATCCCCAGTAGGATTTATACCAGGAATACAGGGCTGGTTCAATATTAGGAAAACTATGAGTATAGTTGACCATATTAATAACCAAATTAACAAAAACCATATGATCATCTCAATAGATGCAGAAAAAGCATTTGATAAAATCCAACATCTATTCTCATTAAAAACACTTAAGAGTATAGGAATAAATGGACTTTTCCTTAAAATAATCAGTAGCATCTATTTAAAACCATCAGTAAGCATCATATGTAATGGGGATAAACTGTAACCATTACCAATAAGATCAGGAGTGAAACAAGGTTGCTCACTATCACCATTACTATTCAATATTGTATTAGAAATGCTAACTTTGGCAATAAGAGTTGAGAAAGAGATTAAAGGAATTAGAGAAGGTAATGAGGAAACCAAATTGTCACTTTTTGCTGATGATATAATGGTATACTTAGAGAACCCCAGAGATTCTACTAAAAAGCTATTAGAGATTATCTACACCTTTAGCAAAGTTGCAGGATACAAAATAAACCCACATAAGTCACCAGCATTTTTATATATCACTAACAGAATCCAACAGTGAGAGTTACAAAGAGAAATTCCATTTAAAGTAACTATTGATAGAATAAAATATTTAGGAATCTATCAGCCAAGGAAAAATCAGGAACTATGTGAGCAAAACTACAAAACACTTTCCACACAAATAAAGTCTGATCTAATCAATTGGAAAAATATTAAATGCTCTTGGATAGGGTGAGCAAATATAATAAAGATGGCAATACTACCTAAACTAATCTATTTATTTAGTGTTATACCAATCAGACTCCCCAAAAATTATTTTAATGACCTAGAAAAAATGATAACAAAGTTCATATGGAAAAACAAAAGGTCAAGAATTTCAAGGGAATTAATGGAAAAAAAATCAAATGAAGGTAGCCTAGCTGTACCAGAGCTAAAATTATATTATAAAGTAGCGGTTATCAAAACCACTATTGGTATTGGCTAAGAAAGAGACTAGTTGATAAATGGAATGGGTTGGGTTCAAAGGACAAAACAGTCAATAACCCTAATAATCTAGGGTTTGATGAACCCAAAGACCCCCCAGCTTTTGGGCTAAGAACTCACTGTTTGACGAAAATTGCTGGGAAAATTGGAAATTAGTATGGCATAAACTAGGCATTGACCCACACTTAAAACCATACACCATGATAAGGTCAAAATGGGTTCATGACCTAAGCATAAAGAATGAGATTATAAATAAATTAGAAGAATATAGGATAGTTTACCTCTCAGACCTGTGGAGGAGGAAGGAATTTGTGATAAAGAAGAACTAGAGAGCATTATTGATCACAAAATAGAAAATTTTGATTATATCAAATTGAAAAGTTTTTGTACAAACAAAAGTAATGCAGACAAGATTAGAAGGGAAGCAATAAACTGGGAAACATTTTTACAGTCAAAGGTTCTGATAAAGACCTCATTTCCAAAATATATAGAGAATTGCCTCTGATTTACAAAAAATCAAGCCATTCTCC
Source organism: Antechinus flavipes (assembly GCF_016432865.1). Taxonomy (NCBI): domain Eukaryota; kingdom Metazoa; phylum Chordata; class Mammalia; order Dasyuromorphia; family Dasyuridae; genus Antechinus; species Antechinus flavipes. The sequence goes on along the minus strand of NC_067401.1, from coordinate 486,062,417 downwards.
AATTGATAAATGGTCAAAGGATATGAACAGACAATTCTCAGACGAAGAAACTGAAACTATTTCAAGCCATATGAAAAGATGCTCCAAGTCATTATTAATCAGAAAATGCAAATTAAGACAACTCTGAGATACCACTACATATCTGTCAGATTGGCTAGAATGACAGGGTAAGATTATATGGAATGTTGGAGGGGATGTGGGAAAACTGGGACACTGATACATTGTTGGTGGAATTGTGAATACATCCAGCCATTCTGGAAAGGAATTTGGAACCATGCTCAAAAAGTTATCAAACTGTGCATACCCTTTGACCCAGCAGTGTTACTACTGGGCTTATATCCCAAAGAGATCTTAAAGAAGGGAAAGGGACCTGTATGTGCAAGAATGTTTGTGGCAGCCTTCTTTGTAGTGGCCAGAAACTGGACACTGAGTGGATGTCCATCAATTAGAGAATGGCTAAATAAATGTGGTATATGAATATTATGGAATATTATTGCTCTGTAAGAAATGACCAGCAGGATGATTTCAGAAAGGCCTAGAGAGACTTACATGAACTGATGCTGAGTGAAATGAGCAGGACCAGGCGATCATTATATACTTGTTGAAGTATATATATATATATATATATATATATATATATATATATATATATACACTATACTATACTATTATATACTATACTCTATATACTATATATACTATATATATATATATATATATATATATATATATATATATATATATATACTAACAATACTATATAATGATCAATTCTGATGGACGTGGCCCTCTTCAATAATGAGATGAACCAAATCAGTTCCAATAGAGCAGTAATGAATTGAACCAGCTACACCCAGTAAAAGAACTCTGGGAGATGACTATGAACCACTACATAGAATTCCCAATCCTCTATTTTTGTCCATCTGCATTTTTTTATTTCCTTCACAAGCTAATTGTACACTATTTCAAAGTCCAATTCTTTTTGTACAGCAAAATAACTGTATGGACATATATACATATATTATATTTAAATTATACTTTAACATTTTTAACATGTATTGGTCAACCTGTCATCTGGGGAAGGGAGTGAGGGGAAGGAGGGGAAAAGTTGGAACAAAAGGTTTTGCAATTGTCAATGCTGAAAAATTACCCATGCACATATCTTTTAAATAAAAGCTATAATAAAAAAATTTATCTTTGTTATAGAAAGTTGATAATTAGTACAAAAGTGACTCCCAAATCAAGAATCAGCAAAAAAAAAAAAAAAGAAAGAAAGAAAGAAAAGAAAAGAAAAGAAAAGAAAAGAAAAGAAAAGAAAAGAAAAGAAAAGAAAAGAAAAGAAAAAGAAAAGAAAAGAAAAGAAAAAAAGAAAAGAAAAGAAAAGAAAAGAAAAAAAGAAAGATAAAGTGTTTCTGGATCGTGGAAATTTTTTGATACTATCTATTTTATACCTGACAAAATTGTGGTTTCAGGCTTTTCAATCAGTTAGAAGTCACAACTCATGAAGAAATTCTGATTAGAGCCATAAGAAAGAAAATGGGTGCCCATATATCTTGGAATACAATCTAGGAATAACAATAATAAATAAAAGAAAAAGAAAAAAATAATGCTGGAATAATATCATTGTACCTAATTTTTTACCATGAGATAATACAAATCTGAAGATTTCTGAAAAATTAGTATGATCTGATGCATAGTAAAGTTAAGAAGAAAAAGAATACTTTTCTTGGCTATAATAATGTAAAGGAAAACCTCATTTGAAAAACATTAAAATATTGATCAATGCAGTGACCATCATGACTTCAGAGGATTTGATATGTATGCTACCCATACAGTCACAAAGAGATGGTAGACAATAGATGGAATGAATTATAATAACCAACATGTTGATGTTTTCACTAGTATCCTTGTGATGGCAGGAGAATGTTAGAAAGTTTCCTCAAAATAGTGGACTGACCCCATGTGACAATGTGCAAGAAAACATGGATAAAACTTGCACAAGATATGCAAGATTAAATAGTTGTGATCTACATTGTTATTGGAAACTGAGTCAGAAAAACATCTTCAAATCCATGCTATGTGATTATAAGCAAGTCAGCGTCCCTGGATCTCAGTTTTATAATCTAGAAAATAGGAAACAAAATAGTCTTTTGTGAGACTCAAATGACCAAATGCTGATAAAGCATTCTGTGCATGACAGCTATTATCAATAAAATAAAACTGATTTAATTATTTTTAAAGAGTATTTTATTTTTCATCAGGGGAAATGGTAATTTTTTTCAAGCCAAAAGTTTCTCTTTCATTCTCTTTCTATCCAAAGGATCAGATCCTCTACCAACTTCGTGTGACAAAATGAAAGTCAAATAGAACTCTACCATATGCTACTTAGCACTTGATATGGACAAAGTATCTGAGAATATTTCCAAAGCAATTAGAATGAGTTAAATATTCTTTGTGCCTTCCTGGAGCAGGGATATGCAATAAACAATGAACTTTTGCACTGACAGCTTATTTATAGGATTAATTGTCAAAATCAAGTTTGGATGAAGACTGTGTTGGAAGGAACTATTCCAGTGGGGAAGAGGGAGGAAAGCTTTGCATTTTTCATATATTGCAATAACATTGTAGCTTTGAAGAATGGAGATAATTGCTAGCCAACAATGAGTCAAAAGATATTACTTACAAAATTCCAATGCCAAATAATATTTTCTCTCCAAAACTCAAATTAAAAAGTTGTGCATATGAGTCTTGCCTATTAGAGAGGAGCATAATGAAAAATTTCCCATTTTGTTAATTGTCAGGCAGACCTAAAATAATCTTGCCTTCATGAGCTGGCAGTCTGATTCTGGACCATCTCAAGAGCCATAGGTTCTAACAAGATGTCTCAAAGTGATTAACCCAGTCCAAGGGTAGACAACCAGAAAGATTCTATAGAAAAGATTTCCAAGCCAGAATTAAAGCTTCCATTCACCATTTGGGCATGTATGGGACCAGAACAAAAGGGAGGATTGACCTAATTTGGAGGGTAACAAAACCTAGTACTTTTGATAGGTTTAAAGTTCATTGGCTAGAATAATTCAACTAGCGGAACTGAGTTAATCAAAAGCACCTTAATCTCTTACTTTCTTCAGGTTAATCTATTCAATCTGCTTGTTGTCTAACTCATGCTTTCCGGAAGACTTACAGGAAGAATCACCTAGAACTGCAACTGCAACCTAAAACAACTCTCAGGGTGGCTCTTTGTTTCCTCAGCTGTGCTTTAGCAATGCTCTGACCTAGGCTGTTACTTTAGCTTAATTTCTACCATATATATCCCCAATTTACTTTGCTGCCATCTTCCTCTGTTTATTTTCTCTTTATTTTTTTGTCAGTCTTTTTAGCTTTAAATATCTTTGTATATGGCCAAGAGAATTATTGTTAAGACTCTTTTAGATTCAAATCACTAAGGCTACAGACCTTAAATAAGGACTTTATTTTCATAGAGTATGGCATAATAAGAAAGGAAAAGAAAACCTATTCACAAAACTTATATCCAAATGAAATTTATTGAAAGAAACTCTTTGTAACCTTCTGAAGATTTAGGAATACTAAAAGTCTTCCTTTGCAATATTTTTAAAACATGTACAGATCCTAAATCTATATTTTTTTGTCTGTAATTTTGCTCTGTAAGATCATATATCTACTAGCAAAAGTTATTTC
>NC_067401.1:486038241-486058218 GCF_016432865.1 Antechinus flavipes | reverse complement strand
AAAATTGCAGAGCAAGAATGAACACATAGAGTTCATTTTGCTGTGTAAAGTAAATGGGATATAATAAACCACTTTATTGCTAACTCCATAGAATAAACAAAACATTTATTATTTTTGTTGGCGTCTATGAATATGGTAGGATCTGAAAGTGACTTCTGAGAAGGTTTAGTTTCAAAAGTTCATGGCCAACATGTATGTGAGACACAAAGGTGATTCATGATGGAGATTTAGAGCATAAGTTAACAAGCATTGCCATTCAGGGAATGCTTGCAAAAAGGAATCAATTTGGGTTTGAGTATATGGAATATATAGAGTATGAGGTATAAACCCTGAAAGTTGTAGGACTCTCCTTATGCCTTTCAATCATATTGGCTGCCAACATAGGATAAATGACTAAATGATGTACAGGCTGAGCCTGGGAAGGAAACACTTCCAGAATCCCTTGTTTTTTTGATGAATAACTGCAGTTGGGTTTTCTAAGTCTCTTCTAATAATAGTTTGAGTAAGTGCCGTCTCTACTACCTTCAAGAGCCTGTTTTGCATCTGAGGTTAGTTTGATCATTTCATACCAATACTAATCCTGAGAGAGGCTGTTGCAGTTAAGTGAATTTGAGTTAGGATAACACTATCCTTCCTAACTTAGAAACTGATATATTGTATAGCAGTTACAAGTTTCCTAAAAGAACAAAAAGATCTGGAAAATAAGTAAACTAAGTGATGCTGTGGAATATATATATACTTAAAAATAACAGTCCAGCAAAGACAGAAAACCTGTGAGATCCATTTTTCCTCCTAGTCTCCCTTTAACTTGTTAGCCAAGCATTTTTATTTTCCTTTGCCTAACTGCTCAGGATTAGACCTTTGGAATAATAAGAAATACACATGTTCCTCAGATAAAGCAGAGAGCACCACAGGCACTTTTTCAAATAGGATTTTAAAGTAATTTCTGGCTTTCAAGCATTATCAGAAAACAAATATTAGTAAACAGCAGGTAGTAGGTAAATGGCAAGAGAAAAGATACCTACAATTTATAGGAAAACTAACATGGTACAAATGAGAAAATAAGAATTTCATGGCAGGAAAAGAAGGCTGCGTATTTAATTTCCTCTCCATTTTTACAGAACACAGAACTAACCATCACTTTAGACTGAAGGCTTTAAATTCAGGTAGCAGAAGTGAACAGTGCATATCATCATGAAATGGGGAGCATTTTTTTTAATGCCAGATGCTAGCATCGTGTTTTAGAAGACTTTGTGGGGGGAAAAGATCATTTTCTTGAATATCCATATTTAACAGGATTATGGCACACTATGGAACCACTTTTCCCATACTTGCTTCCCATTTCTTTTCCAGCAAGGAAAGGAAGAGATTCTGCTTAGCAGTTAGGGTGTCTTACAATAGAAATTTATTTCCATGACAGAAATACGCTTGTACATGGACTGAAAGTGGAAGCTCCTTGACTTCTCATTTGCTAACTTTTTGTGTTCTCCTTTGAAAACAGGTCACTGACTAGTAGGTTTGAAAGATGAATTTTTAGAACTTTGGAGATTATTTGATGAGTGGGGAGTTCCCAAGTTCAGAGTTCACAAGTTTCTAAAAGATCATATATTTTAAGTTACTAACTTTCGATTTATTTTGTAATTCTATATTTCTATGTTATATACTTGAAGTATACTCTTCTGAGAAGAGATCCATAGTCTTTATAACATTGTCCATCACATATACACACAGTGAAAGAAAGACAGATAAAGAGAGAGATTGAGAGAGACAGAAAGAGAGAATGAGAGAGTGAGAGAGAATGAGTGACAGAGAGAGAGAGAGAGAGAGAGAGAAGCAGAGGCAGAGACTGGAGGGAATGGGGGTAGTAAAGATCCCTTGAACTAAGAAGAGATTTCTATAACACCATACTTCTCAAAGATGAATGTCAATGTCAAGATTAGTTTGTATAACAATTTGTAATAACAAATAATAACATCCATGAATGACATAAGAAAGCCAACATGTAGCTGAGGTGGTAATTCAGACCTTATGAGAAGTACTTAAGATGGGAAAGATGTCATCTGTTCAGGAGTCCCACAAACCTTCAAATTTCCAGGAATAGAATAAAGAATTTAAAATACTGCACAGGGTGTTTTATGCTTCCTGTGTTTATTTGTCAATGCCTTTGCATTCTTTCTATCTTGAGTATTTCCATTTGGGTGAAGGCTATTTTATGCCCAATTAAAAACAAAAAACCAAAAGGGGATATAGCAATCTTTCATAGACTTCATAATCCTCACTCAGTTCTATCAAATAGGCCATTATAGCTAACTATCGTTATTATATCACCTCCAGATCAACCAATATCTGCATTCTTCACTAGGCATCAGTTAGCAAATGTGTTGAAGGGTTACTAAATTATCTAAGTTTACACCTACGAGTGGAAGCTATGAGAAATTCAAACTAAATAGAAATATGATGGTATCTTTTACATATGTGCATTTTAAGACTGAGGTGAGAATAGGCATCTTCTATTTAGATAGCTGGAAGTGACCAAATACTCTTAGAAGAAAGAAATCATATATTGACACAATCAAACAAGCAAGACAGCAGAGCCAGAAAAGTAGGAAGGCAGAAGGTACTGCTACTCATCCCAAAGAGACCATCAACATCTCTCCCCGACATAGGTTGCCAGTATACAGGAAACAAAAGCATGAAGATTGAATCCCAAGTATCACCTCTAGCAATAGTTGCTAACTTGAGACATTAAACTGAGTGTATGAAGTTGATTACATTAGAAGAGAGTAAAAAGAGAATTTAATGAGACTTCTACAAGTTAGTTTTTCCTACATTTTTTTTTTGGATTTGTATTCTCTTTGTTATGTTTCTCCACAAGAATAATCTTATGTACTAGGCTGTGCTGTGAGTGGGCTTAAGTTCCCAGGCTGAGAGCATATCAAAGGGCTCAACAATAGTGACTTTGTGCCAGAGGCCAGAAAAAAAAAAAAAAAGCATCATTGTTGACACCTTCTAAGCCTTGTCCTATCTGCTTACTCAGGTTATAGGACCATGATAAGAAAAGCCATTACCATATTTTTTTCAAATAACGAGTTCCAGCTTGAACCAGCAGAAAATGTATAAAATGTGACACTTACACTTCACTGAGTATACCAATTGTCTTGGTAAACAATCCTTGCTCTTTTCTTTGTGCCACTAGAGAGTCTATGCTGGGACCAAAGTTACAAAGGTGATAAAGAAGAGCAGATGGAACTGTCATGAGGGAGCAAAAGGCAGCAAGGATAAGGAAAAAAAATGTATATTTCTGAAAAAGTCAGGTCCATAAATTAAATGCTTTTTCTTTTACCTTTACCCAGAAAGGCATGATTTGTGTGACCAGACTTATGCAGCACATAAGATGATACTGACACTGACCTTTTTGGTATGTCAGAAATAATATTGTAGCTATTAAGACAATTTTCCCAATGCATTATCAAAAAAAAAAAAAACAGATATTCTTGTATTAGTCAGTCAGGTGTTGTACCTTTCATCATTTATTCTATTAAAATTTAAATAACAGTTTCATAACAAATTTCACTTGTCATAACTTCAATTGAGAAGGTATTTTTAATATATTGATTAAGAACAGCAGGACCTAAAATACAAGATAAATGTTTAAACCCAAAAGTCTGATAAGTATTTCTGTCTGCATTTTTTATACATACCTTTGTGTTTTTGTTAAAAGGAGAAAAATAAACAAAACCACTCTATCTTATTTAAAAAAATAAAGATGGTATAAAATATTTCCTTTTGGCTCTTCAGTTTTTTTTTTCAGGATAGGATGTGGCCAGCACAGTCTATAGAAATAATTTATGTAAATAAAAAGTATCATTTTGATTGGTGTAATGAAAAGAACTCTAGGTATCAGATCACCTGAGTTCAAATTTTCTCTCTACTGCTTGCTAACTGAATGTTTTTGGGCAAATCGTTTGACCTCTCATTTTTTCAGATCTTTTACATCTGACTATATTTTACAATTGACTAGATTTCTTCTATGGTCCCATCCAACTCAAAATCTATGATACTCTTAGAAATTATTGGATTTATGTACCAATTCTCAAAGTCAGAATTTTCAAAAATGTTGGAGTTAAGAAAACTAATTGAATGGTACTAATTTTTTTTCAATGATAAATCTTTCTTTATTGTTTTGCTTGAATTAGGTTTGTTTTCTCAAACATTGATTTGACTCACAATTTTAACTAATGATATATGAAATATAAGGCAACACGTATTTATTAAGTGTTATTATGATGTCTAGGAACTGTCCCTAGGTGTTAAGTATGAAGAAGAAGAAGAAGAAGAAGAAGGAGGAGGAGGAGGAGGAGGAGGAGGAGGAGGAGGAGGAGGAGAAGAAGGAGGAGAAGAAGGAGGAGAAGAAGAAGAAGAAGAAGAAGAAGAAGAAGAAGAGAAGAAGAAGAAGAAGAAGAAGAAGAAAATTGAATAATCCCTGTCTTTATAGGTACATTCTGCATATTTAGACTGTGTACTTAAGATGGCTAGTAATTTAGTGATTATCTCCTTAAAATGTAAATCAGTACCTGAAGCTTAGGAAACACATCTTTTTGATTTGATACTTTCTTTGGGCTGATGCTGGTAGAGCCATACTTAGTCCAATTCAACTTATGCATTTTTTTCCTATTACTCTATCATCTTTCAAATAATTTACAGGTGGAATTCTTCCTTTCTTTTTTTAAAACATGAATGGATTAGGACAAGGAGAGGTGGAGGATGAAACCTGTGAATGTAAATAATGGCTTCACTTTATTACCAATGTAGAAGAGAAATGTCAAGCTTATCAATGCTTAGGTTTGTCGATGTGGTCATTTGAAGCATTTGCTGTCTCATTACATTGAGAAACCAATGAGTGGAACAAAAGAGCCACAGAGAACTGAGAGAAGCAAAATGGAGATAAACTGAGGAAAATATCCATGAAGGACCAGGATCTATTCCATTAAGGTCTTGTTTCTTTCTTTCTTTTAGGATATCAATTACATTCATCTCACCAAGTATTTATTTTAAGTACACCACAGGTGCCAAAGGGATTCTTGTCTTTAAAATATTCTGGAATCAAAGTTTGTTTCATAGTTTCAATGCTTTATACATTTTAAGAAATCTTGATGAAGCAGCCTTACTGTCTGGCTACATTAACACACACACATGTATCCAGCCTCATAATTGAAATATGGCTGCACAGAGGAGAAAAGAAGAATGTCTGAAAGCCTGCTGCTTGGATGAGTCACAGCATGGTTGAAAAGTTGTGTGTGGGAAATAAATTGACAAGTGAGGAACAATAAGCTACATGGAGGGAAGGGAGAGATGAACCCCACCTCCCCTCCTTACCAACACTGCTATTGAATAGCCTTTTGGGTTTATGTATTGCTTGAGGAAGACTATGAAAGAAGTCGTGAGATCAGCCATGCTGCAGGAAGGGTACACCCCTTCTCCCTTTCTCCCTTGTCACAGTTAAAATAAATTTCAAAAGACAAATTCGTTTCACATAGCAGTAGTAGGAAAGAGATGCTAATTTATAAATGAAACAAACTTATCTCCTGGTTATATAGTATCATGTTTCAGTGCCAGAAACATGTTTGCAGATCTGCCTTAGAAACATGCAAATAGGAGAGGATGGAGAGCACCAAATGGATTCCATTCATTCCATTTCTCTAAATAGTAAGCACTGATTTAACAGGAAGTTCACTTTTCTTCTCAAAAAGCACCTTTAACTTAAATACTATTTCCATTTAAGAAAATTGAAATAAGACAAAACACTGGAGAGTACTTTGTTATTTGGATTAACATTCGTTTAAAAGAGCTACTAATTGGAACTATTTATAGGAATTTATCACAAGGCTTAACATTTTAGTTGCCACTAAAAAAAAAAAGTATATCAAAATCTAGAAGTCTACTTTTGATTCAATTTTAAATTATTTTAAACAAGTTGGATGAGTTTTTGAGTGAGCAGTTCTTATTAATACACATTTCCACCCAAGCAGGCAAGCTGCAATGAGAGCACATTAAATTAAAAGGATACCAAATTGTAATGACACTGTCTATCAGTCTCTCTCTAACTCATTTGTTGCATCTAACTATTCAACTATATCCATTCCAAGTCATTATGGATAATAATTTCTAACTATTTTATGATCCACATTTTTATGTTGCAAAATGCCCCAAAAGTAATTAAGCCAAATTGAAACAATTATAGAAAAACTATATTCAATAACTGAGTTGCCAATTTTTTTTTTACTGTACCCTAAGGAAACAAACAAAAAAAGAAACCCCCAAATCTGTCTATGTAGCAGCAATATCATTCCACATGTTACATTTCTTCGTGTAAACTAGCCAAGCTCAAATTAATTGTACCGACTAAACTTTTCTTCTTAGAGAAAATTAAAGATGTGCTGTTGTCAACACTTGAGCACAACCTTGCAGACACTTAAACTCAGAGAAGGGTGTGACATCCTGCCCCGGCTGCCTTGCGCTAATTAATCACTCTGGTATTTAGGACCATTCAAGCAGACAAATTAATGGAGAATAATTAGTGTATCTTTGTTCCAGCTCAGCTTTGCACACCAGACTCTCTCAGGGAGAGAGGGGACTGGTAGAAAGTGAGCCATTAGCATTGCATAGTTTCACTTCTGTTCAGCAAGTTCTTGGAAGATTAAGAGAAAAGCCAAATTAGCAGAAGTGTGACTGGGGTTAGGACACCCTTCTGTAAAGAAAGCCCTCTGTTTGGGTATCAGCTTTCAGAATCCAGATAACGGATTTCATGAAACACAATTAAAACCTCAGGGAAAAAAAATGTCTTTCAATAATGGTTCTCTTTTATGAAAATAATTTCTTTCCAATTCTCTCCTTTTCTGATCCAAAAATCCTATTTAGATATCTATATGTTATTGTATTTTTTGCTGATAATCTTTGTATTTTGTGAACTTTGATGGATAAAATATGGTTCATTTTCAAATAAATAATTTCCTTATACATTATATAATTAAGGATGGTGGGCCATTTAACCTAAGATCATTTCGCATCAGCTCTTCCTAGATATTCCCTAGGGGAAAAAAACCCAATTTGTTTTCTCTAATAGGAATCACCAAGTAGGGACATATTTAAACAAAGACTTGGTCTACACATGCACAACCAGTGGGCCAGTGAGATGAGAAATAAACTGATTTATTTAAATAAAACTTTAAAGACAAAACATATTTCTTTTACTTTTCTCAACAAGATGATGAGTTGTGATATAGATCCAATTAAAGAATAATCCCCTCCTCCATTTTTTCCTCAAAGAATCATTAGTCTCTTGCCCCAGAAACATGTGAAGGCATAAAATAAAATCCTAGCAATTTGATCAGGCCAAGAAAGGAACATTACTCCATTTCCCCACTGAAGAAAAGTATCCCATGAAATTATAGGGCCAAAGAAATGCCTCATCAGGCAATAAGTATCAAGGGATCTGGGTTCAAATTCACTACCAATGTGACCTCTGTAACTTCAGGCAAATCACTTAAACTCTATCTGATTCTCCTCACCTTTAAAATGAATTGACAGGGCTAAATGGCCCTTATATTCCCCTACAGCTCTAAATCTATGCTTTTATGAATCATATCTTTAATTTTTACTTTGATTCACGACACTAATCCTACCTAATCCCCAAAGTTAAACCTCTCTGTTTTCCAAATATGGTAGGTGTCTTCAAACATCTAACTTCTCCTTGGTCACAGAGCAAATAGTTCTGAATAAAAAGTCAGACAGAGATCAAATATAGATGACCGTATCCCATGTCAAAGTTTTTTTGTTTGTTTGTTTGTTTGTTTTTTAATTTAATAATTCCCCAGTCTTGTTGATGTTTCTTGTCCAAAATTCTAGTTTGGGTTCTTGAGGATTAAGGAACTAATTGAATCTTGTGGCAGCTCAAACAGGTGTATTTCATGTCCTCCCTCCAAAAAATCTCCAGCAGACTCCAGATCACCACGTGCTAGGAGACGATAGGGAGACGGTACACTGTAGGAAGGAGCAGCCCCAAAAACGTCTGGGGAGAGGGGCAGAAGGGCGGAGATGATGCAGAAATGGGAGACCACACAGTGAGAAAGGCAGACCACACTCAGGGGAGGGATATCAATCCTCTAAAAGATCGAAATCTGTATGTGTGTATATATGTGTGTGTGTGTTTTAAAGGAATTTCATCATACAGACTTTCAAAGCTACCGCAAATATGCAACTATGTGGAGTCCTACTAATATATAGCATAAAGATGGCATAAAAGAATTTTCCCACCTAGGATTTGCCGTAATAGAAGATATTGTTTTAGCACACTAGCCTGCTGGATTTCATAAAAACATGATATTATCGAACATAGTCTACTTCGATTTGTGCTAGCAGAGAGTGGGGGATGGAGAGAAAGCCAATTACAAAATCACCCACACGTTTTTACAATCCCTTCCTTGGGGGACTGGATGGGGAGGAGAGGATTGGAGGATATGGGGAGAAATCAGACTCAGAATGAATCTCTCCAGCCTCCTCTGCTACGAAAAAAAAAAAAAAAAAATCTCTGATCAGGCCAGATGCCTTTCGAAAAGCTCCAGTCCTGAGAGTGGGTCCTTCTCGAGCTTTGAAGGCGCCTAAGCCTCATTAAAGAAAAGCCCGAAGCGGAGGCGGGGCTGCGTTGACATCAAGGCACCTGGCCACGCCGGGCCCCATGTGCGGCTGCTGCTGAGCAGCCGAATGTAATTTAGTCGCACCAGCGAGAGCAGGGGTCAATGATTTTATATTAATGGGGATCACGACAGTTCTAAGCTGTGGCGTGCTTTGAAATAAGTGCTGTACAAGGCAGCCAAGAGAGCTCGGAGGAGGAAATGAGCTGTGTCCTCGGCTTCTCATGCCTTGCAGCAAACACTGGGTCCCAGAAAGTTTAGGCAGACTCACTGCCCGTCGTAATATTGCACCATCAACAATTACCTTCTCTGGTTTGGAAAAGTACAGGTTCAAAATCAGGCTGGTCATCTAGGCCCGAAGAAGAGGTAAAAAGCAACCCTGCTTGGTCTAGGCAAAGCCCAGATATGTTCCAGGAGCCAAAATCCAGGTTATCAAAAGGTTATCAAGTTCTGTTTTGCATTTTTTTTTTTAAAACAAGCACATGTTCCCTAAGGTCAGTCTTGACTGTGATGCTCCTAAGAGGTCATAGGGTCATGGATCTAAAACTAGAAGAAACCTCAAGCCTTTTCATTTTATCCCCCAATGTACAGGAAACAGACAGAGGAAGAAAAAGTGCCTTACCAAACTCACAAGGAGAATAAATATCAATTATAAGATTTCACTCATTCTTTCCCAATTCCATAGCCTATGCTCTTTACACTGTACCATTTGTTGTCATGGATGAATGTTTGTTGAATGAACAACTTGGCCAAGCATATACAACCAAAGCAAGACATGCTTGTGAATAAAAATAGGTTGGTATTCATTGACCAACTACAGCCAGGAGACTTTCAAAATACACTGATGGGTGGTTTGGGATCCCAGTGAAACTGAATCAGGAATTTAATAACAATATGAGTATATTCCCCCAACTTTTTTAAAAGTTTATTTTTGTTGCTCATCAAATTCCAAGTTATTTCCCTCCCTCCCTGACCCCCAACATTTCACACAAACATGCACACACATACACACACACACACATACCATATGCATTTTTGCATATATGTGTGTAGTAAAATCACATTATGAATACTTCTGTTTATCAGTTCCTTCTCTGGAGTTAAATAGCATCTATTTGCATAGGTCCTTTATAGTTGAATATTTATAACACTTAGAATAGCTTAGTTGTTTACAGTTATTCTTTAAACATTGCTGTTACTGTATTCAATGTTTTTTTGGTTCTGCTCACTTTACTACTCATTGTTTCAAACATTCAAACATGTCTTTCCATGTCTTTCTAAAATCAACCTGCCCATCATTTCTTACAGCACAGTAATATTCCATCATAATCATATACTACAACTTGTTTAGCCATTTCCCAATTGTTAGTTATCTCCTCAATTTTCAGTCTTTTGTCCAAGGGTTGAGGAGGTAGAAGACGGTTCATGGACATTCAATAAAAAGAATAAACTAGAAAAGGGTTTTTTTTTTTCCAGCTTATATACACTGTAAGAACATTTAGGTAGGTCATTTAGCTTCAGGCAATAGAAAAATGAGCTTTGGAGTTGTATAAAAACACTACAGAAGCAGGGATAGAATAATGAGATTTCTTAGTCCAAATTTTCTTTCAAAGTGTCAGAATCAGTATTGGTCATAAATCAACATGTTGTTCTAATCCTAACTCATAAATTAGATTAAACAACTAGAAATGCAAAATAATATAAACAAGGGAGTTCATCTTGTTTGGAAACAGTCCCAGAAAAAAGACAACAAGACATTGAGTTGGAGGATCTAATTCAAATTAAATCTCAACTATATACTACATGAGTGACCTGGCAAGTCACTTAACTGTCCCAAGCCTTTGGACTTTATTATGGTGTTTCAAAGGAACTCTAAGTTTCTTTTCTATTTATCCATGTATCACTCATCTTACAGATCAAGTTCTGCTTTCCTGCAAAGACTTTCTCTACTTCAGCTTATAGTCAATTATCAATTTCTAAACTACTATAATAAGTTCTTAGTATGGTGCCTGGCATATGTGCTTAATGAATGATTAATAAATGCTAGTTGATTGAAACACATATGATACTTAACTTCTTCAATTGTTCTTAAAAAAAAAAAACAAAAAAAAAAACAAAAAAAAAACTCCCCACCTATACTATAAATATTTGAGGGCAGGAATGTCATACTTTTGGCTTCTGCTCAAAACCTAATTCAGTACTTTGTACATACTCTCAATAAATGATACTAGAGAACATAAAAATATATTCATTCAAAGGATTTAAAATTGCATGGGGAACTACTTTATCATATCCCAGAAATAAATAATAAAGATTGGCAGGTGCTTTTCCAGGCAGAAGTACTAATCAAGTATGTTCTCCCAGGGATTGCAATGGATGATGAGATTGGTTTTATTTATTGTTTTATAGATGATCTAGAAGATAATGGCATCAGTGAAATCTCCAAATTTAGGTATGACCAGAACTTAAACTAGGAGATAAAATGCCAACTGAATATAATAAACCTGCAGGAAACCAATGAATTGAAAACAACAACAACAAAAAACAATGGTTTTTGATAGGTACCAAGTAATATCCACTGAGGAATAGACAATAGAATTCAATGTAATTAATTAGGGAGCACATTTTTTTAAAATAATTTTTTATTGATAGAACGCATGCCAGGGTAATTTTTTACAGCATTATCCCTGGCATTCATTTCTGTTCCGATTTTTCCCCTCCCTCCCTCCACCCCTTCCCCCAGATGGCAAGAGTCCTTTACATGTTGAATGGGTTGCAGTATATCCTAGATACAATATATGTGTGCAGAACCAAACAGTTTTCTTGTTGCACAGGGAGAATTGAATTCAGAAGGTATAAATAACCCGGGAGGAAAAACATAAATGCAAGCAGTTTATATTCATTTCCAGTGTTCTTTCTCTGGGTGTAGCTGCTTCTGCCCATCTTTGATCAATTAAGGCTCTCTTTATCAAAGAGGTCCACTTCCATCAGAATACATCCTCAAACAGTATCATTGTTGAGGTATATAATGATCTCCTGGTTCTGCTCATTTAGGGAGCACATTTTTAATGTGGAATTGTGGGATAGTAGACAAAAATGCTAGAACCAGAATTAGGAAGACATGGACTGGGATTCTTCTTCTGACATTTATTAGTTGTGTGAACATGGCCAACTCACTTAACCTCTCTGAACCTCATCTGTAAAACAGGGATAATGAAGCAACCCTATCAGACCTTACAGCATTGTTTTAACTCTCAAATTAAATACTATTTGTATAATTCCTCTCACAGATGAAAATAAGGAAATACTATTTTTCACAAACAAAAGTACATGTGTGTTATTTATTAATCCAAGTGGTGCTGACTGCATATACAAGTAATTAAAAAAAAAAAAAACTACAGATTTAATCAATCCATGATAGCGCTCATAAATGATTAGCAAAATTTACCACAATGCCTCATACGTAAGAGCTACTTAATAAAAGTTTACTTAATTTAATTTGATTTATTTCTTAGAGGAAATTCTAATCTATATAGATATATAATTTTTTAAAAGTCCTGGAGAGTTTCCTTTATAGCATCAAATTCTAAAAGCTAATATTTATTAAATTATTACTATCTGCAAGCTCACATTGTCATGGTATTATTATTGCAGGTACAAGATGAAAAATGACAAAATTCCTTGGATTAAGTATTGCCTCTGGTCCTTTCTATTTCAAAAGATTTGGGGGAGTCTATCTTGTTCCTAAGCCAAACTAGAAAAGGGTGGGAGAAGACAAGTGAAAACCTAGTTTTGAGATATCTTAGAATTACTCTTGAAGATACAGAATCATTTGGTTCTTCAAAAGCTAAACTGTAATTTTTGGATTTATTTTGGATACTAATAAGTTCTAATGTTATTTTGTTCTGGGGATTGATCAATCAAATTAATTTACAAGTATTTTATTTATTTATTTTATTAATTTATTAAGTATCAATGTGCCGAACACTGTTCTGGGTGATAAGGATACAATTAAAAAGAATGAAACAATTCTCCTTTAAAAGGAATTTATATTTTAATGAGCAGAAAACAAGTACATCTAAAAAATATTAAACATAGGGATAAAGTTAGTAAACACTCATTTATACAAAGTTATACAAAGTTTAAGCAAAATGGTTTGGAAAGGAGGGTACTAATCACTGAGGTTCTTCAAGACTTCATGCAAAAAATGGTGCTTTATCTGGGATTTTATTTGCATATGAAACTCCTGCCTCAGTAAACTTATTACACCAATGCAAGGGCAGACTAATTTATATCTTATAGCCTTAGAGACCTTCTTGCCTCAAGTACTGAAAAGTTAAGTGGTTTGATCAAGATGACACAACCAATACGTATAAAAATAAGCAAGTAACAGTCATCTTAAAGAACTGGAAATAGGGAGCTATGTAGCAGACCATTTCATGCAGGTCCCGGGAGTCTGGGGACCCTAAAATCAAATCTGGTGTTAGATATTTATCAGCTGGATGATCCTAAACAAATCACTTAACCTCTGTTTGCTTCAATTGCTTCATCTATAAAATAGGGATGATAATAGTACCTACCTTATGAAAATCAAACAAGAAAATAACTTTGAAGCCTCTAGCACAGTACTTAGCACAAAGGAAATACTGTGTAAATGTTTTTTATTGTTACTACTCCTATTCCTATTACTACACTCCTCTTCTTCCCACTACTTCCCACTACTACTACTACTACTATATTACTTACTACTACTACTACTACTACTACTACTACTATTACTACTACTGTTACTACTACTACTACTACTACTACTACTGTTACTACTACCACTACCACATGACTTCCACCCAATCATATTTAATTTGATATCACATTCTTCTTCTTTTGCCACAGAATACAAGTGTCATGTCTAAATATTCTTTGCTCTTGTTTGTTCAAGATGACCTGAAATCTGAATTCAATAGTCACTCAGCTATTAAGACTTGCTCTATTAATTAGCTTCTCTAAGTGTCTTGATGAAATATTCTGTGTATGTGCTCATTAACTAATAATAAATTGTAATGGGTTACACTGATATTCATGTGAGTGCTAAACAGATTTATGGTCCCAGACATTACAATAAATGCCGAATTAATTCATAATAACAGCACATTTCAGAATTTGTTTGGGGAAAAGTTTTTAAATTTCCCCAAATTGGTAGTGTCAGATAAGTAGATAGGAGATGAACAATCACGGACTGTATCTTTGAACATATGTGTGTGTATGTGTTTTTGTGTGTAAATGCATTGTATGTTAGAGCTCAGTGGAAACTTAGTGATTATCCAATCCAATTTTCTCAATTAATGCAGAAACTGAGGCTAGGAGAAGGTTTGTTCTGATGCTTGCAGAGCTAGTTAGTGCTGCAACCAAAATTAAAATTAAAATTTCTTGGAACTCAGTCTGGTGTTCTTTGAATGTTTATATACATACAGACATATACAAAAGACATATTTCCCTACGTAAATGAATGCTCATCCATGCTACCAGTTCACAAATAATAATATATTGTTTCATTGTAATAATGTATAAGGGACATTTTTTAAAAATCAAATGAACCATTACTAGTAATACTATGGATCATTAGAAAAGTGTCTATGCTTACTGCATTTCTACATTTTATCCATAAGGCACTTCATTTGGTACAATCCTCTGTGAAGGTTACTGCTTAGAAATGTTCTCTTTTCCCATATTATTCAAGAATACATCACTAACAATCCTTGGTGCCTTATTATTTAGATAGCCAATGTGTCCAAAGTGAATAAGAAAAGTGTTTAATGTTTATGTGAGTGTATTTAGCCTTAGGCTACATCCATGTTAATAAATGAAGCCAGGAAGAGAAAAATCCTCTGGAGTAAGAGTCAGGTATCCATATGGCCTGTCCTCACTGTCACAGTGTTTTTTTGTTTATTTGTTTATTTAACTAGGTCAGAAAAAAAGAAAGGGGGAGTTCCCTTATAGGGAGATTTCTTGTCTGCATCGCATAACAATAATTTGATCTGAATAGGTATCTATTCTACTTGTGTGTGTTTTTTATATTAAATCCTTAGCTGGTAGGGAATACGTGTGTGTGTCTGTGTGTGTGTGTAAAGAAATATAGATATCACCCCATAAATTTAATTTAACAAACATTTATTAAGTGCCACTTGTTAATTTTAGCCTAGAAATATGCTAATCACTGGGAATACAAAGGCAAAAACATAATAATCCCTGTCCTCAAGGAGTTCACCTTTTATTTTTTCTGTGGGTCATAATATGTGCACCAATAAATAAAGTGAAAGTGTATATGTATACATATGCACATACACGTACATACATACCACAAGTGTTTAAATAAATAGAATTTGTATAAGGGAAATCTGAATAAGCTCAGAGTTCACATAACTGATGTTGTGAAATTTTGAAAACTTTTTTTCGACTTCCTCATAATTTTAAATAAGTAGTCCCTGAAGGTTGTATCAGCTGATAACCTCACTCCTTGGTCATCTCTACAAAATTGACCAGTGGCATAGTATCAGTAGCTATCACTAAACAAGGTGGAGAGAAAAGTTGCAGAATTAGGAATAGATTGATTTGATGGAAATGGGGCTTAATTCCATTTTTTCCTAGTTATAAGAACAGCCTCCACATATATTTTTTTTCTTTTTTAGTGAGAGACAATAATAGAAGCTGAATAAAATTCAAACAGTGGGTAAACTTTAAGCTTGGACCTAGATTCTTGTGAAAAGATGATAATTTTGATGAGCCATTTTAAATATCTTTTGTATCATTTTTTCTTCTATAAAACTGGAATAATAATGTTCATTAACTACCTATTATGTGCAGTTATAATAGAAAAGCAGTATTCAAGATGTCATCCACAAAATTACTTAATGAAAAGAAGATGGAGTGATCATAAAGTAAAGTAAGGGATAACTGATAAAGAAATTGGAGCTCCTTTGATATCGTTTCAATGTTAATAGAACTTCAGAAGAATCACAGCATATGGATTAGATCCCCATATGGTAAATTTATAGAAAGAAATAGATAATTTAGCAGGTAGGAATTGGTTGTAATGTGTCTCCATAGAGGGAATACTCCCATTGCTGAGACCATCAGTCTGTTAGTATTTGAGTATATGCAAGGCATTAGGCTAAGAGCTCATGACTTCTTTATTTGCAGAGATGGCAGCATGGAAATTAATGGTATTTTTAAGATGTTTCAAAAATTTCTGGTTAAGGATATTATCTCATCCAATCCTCTAGTCCATCTATCTTCTTGCCATGTTCCTTGTTACTGATCACTACAGAATCTTCTGAGACCAGGCCTTGAGTGTCTTAATCCACTCAGTTATGGAATCACACAACCTTGAAGCCATACTTTTCTGTTTAGTAAGTCAATGAAAATGTGGCCCACTGTGTCTTCTCCCTCATACTCAACTTTCTATATATTGCTCTTAGAATAGTAATCAGAATTTCAAGAAGAATTTATATTTTAAGAACTCTTGTTACCAAAAAGGGCATACCAGCTGATTCTCTTATATGACTTCATTCACAATTCCTGAAACTTCCTAAACTAAAACACACTCCCTTGGACATTACTATCTAATATTAGTTATCTTCCTGAGCTATAAGGTTGGCTCCTTGAAGTTAGAGGCTCCTATTGTTGTTATTGTTGTTGTTATTGTTATCACCATCATCATCATCACCATCATTATTCTTTGTATCACTATCTAATTGTGGTTAAATGTTTAAGCTTAATCCTGGAATCTCTCTAAGCTAGATGAACCTTTCGAAATCTTATGTATTATTATTTCTTCTTTTAATGATGAATAACAATTTTCACTGAGTACCTACTATATGGAACTATAATGGGGACATTATATTCAAGATGTAATCAACAACATTTTTTTAAGTAAAAAAGAAGTTGGGCTCATTATATGGCAAAAACAAATCCTAAGCATTGTGCATGGCACATAGTGCAACCCACTGAGCTGGTCCACAAAACACAGTGCTTAGAATTTAGTAATCTCTCTAAATATCTGCTTTCTATTCATTCTAAAGTATTACTAATATTTTTATTAATATGCCACTTTTTAGGATCTAGAAAAAAATACCAGTAGAAAAAATTATACATCCTAAAATAAGAAGCCCTTGGGATATATCTCTACTCTTTAGAGATATGATCTGTTTTTATTTACACAAAAAATAAACATGAGCTTAGCCTGCCAAAGGGAAATTAGGATGTGTTAAGAGACATTGACTCAAAAATGCAATATTTTTTTTCTTTTATGAAATGACATACATTTTATGTCTCATATAAAATTTAAACTGAACATCTGTTACTCAGTTTTTTTATGATGGGTCATTGACATTACTTTTGTTTTGGGGGAAAAAAGGCTGTCTTAAAATAGAATTAAACTGTTTGAATTTAATATTCAAATTTCATGCCCATTGCTTACATAGATAATAGAAGCTCTTCTTTAGCATAAATTTTATCTTTTAGTGTTCTTTTTAACAAAGTTAAAATCATCTTTCGCCTAATTTTAAACAAGCATAGAAATAGTAGAAAATGCCAGAAACATAAGTGACAATAATTGATTACAATTTCTTAGTTGTCTTATTTGTATTTGGGTATCACTTGCTATAAGTTAACTTGCTAACTAGAATGTTACACTTAAGCGAATTCATGAATAAGGAATACATTCATTATATATAAAGTCTCAAAATTCTCTGATTTTGATATTGACATATATCATGTGTTTAATCAGGTTTGCTTACTTGAATAGTGTATAAATCAATTTGTCATCAGTTTATATCATGCTTTATTATTAGAAGACATTTAATAGTGACCACGCCTTCCATTATTTGCTTTGCTTTGATCTAGATTCTAGACTTTTTTGATATAGGAAAATCCCAGCATGGGAACTCCATTCCCCCCTGTCAGCAAAAGCACCTAGTATAGATGAAGTACTATGTCAAGATCTGGTTTCAAAAAGAAGAAAAATTACCTTCAAATAATGGCATATACACAAGACATAAGTGATAATGCAAGAATATGGTAGGGCCAAAGTAGAGATAATCAAAGATATTCTTTTGTCTAGGGACATCAGACAAAGAAGAAATATATTAATAAGATATGACACCGGTAATCAATTCTATATGCAAGCTATACTTGTGACTGGGAGAATCAGGCGAGGCTTCATGAAGGTCATGTCATTTGAGTTAGGCCTCAAAAAAAAAAAAGGTAAGATTGAATCAGCTCATTGACAACTTAATGACAGGAAAAGTAATTAGTGATAAAGGAAGCAGCAGGATCAAAGACAGAGAAGTATAAAATAATAGGGCGTGGTTGGGGAATAATTTCTGTTCATAATTTCCAAAGCTTCTTTTTGGTTTTTATGTAAACACTAAAAGAGAATAGCCTCCATCTTTGACTCTTTTAAAGTCTAGCTATTGCATAGAGTAACAAGAATTTTAAATATAATACAATAGGTTCATGACTCCAATATTTCACCAAGGAAAATGAATAACAATTATGAAGTTTATTGTAAAAGTCAAAACATTGCACTAGTATGACTATGGCATGTTTATAAACATTGCATTTATAGTCAAAGTATATGAGTTCAAATTCCACTTTTACTTCTTACCTTTTTATGGACTTAGGTAAGTCCCTTCATGCCTCTGTGCCTGAATTTCTTCACCTGTAAAATAATGGGATCAAATTATAACATTGTCTTTTGTGAATATTCTTTCTTCAACTGCCCATCTAGGGAAAAGCAAACAAACATGTATAAAACTTGTATATTTGGGAAAGACTTAAGTTTATTGTTTTGTTAGTTAATACAGGTGGCTGATTATGGGTTCATTTCATGCCATTGAATAATAAATAAATTTTTAAAGTCTGTGTTTTTTTTTTTTTCAGAAGGCATTGAAATAAATGGTGTCTGTCACTAAAAGACATGATGGTTTTTTTTTTTTTTTCTTTTCCCCTGAAGTTATTCTGGATGTCTGTTGCTTTAATGGCATAATCATTAAATATTCAGCATAAATAATGAGCATAATCATATCTAATCAAAGCATGTCAAAATTCCTGTACTTTATGAAGTAAAAGTGATGAACAAAATAGCCCTGGAGACCTAAAATTTCATTTTTTCACAAAACTGATGAGAAATATTTAGGTTTGAGCAGCACTTGACTGACAGAAATTAAGGTATGAGGCTCTCCTTCCTCTCAGTTCTAGAAATTTTCCAGTCCTTTCTTCTAGTTATCTATGTCTCTCTCTCTCTCTCTCTCTCTCTCTCTCTCTCTCTCTCTCTCTCTCTCTCTCTCTCTCTCTTTCTCTCCCTCCCCTCCCCCACACACAAGTGCGCACACAAATTGGACACCATATTTAAAGTATCTGACATTTTTCAGCATCTGACATTTTTCCTATTTCTCTCTTCCTGAGAAGCTCTGGTTTTAAGTATTCTAGAATAAAAATAATTCCTCACAATCAAACTGCCCTCCAAAATATAGCATGGGTAAAGTATGAAGGTTATCAGACAGTATATAGTTTCTATAAATTTAGTGCAGAATTGCAACATTGCTCACACACACATGAAACAAAATTCAGTACACTTAAGTACATGGTAGCCTTTGGATTGTAGCATTCTAAATGAATAAAAATAAATTGAAGAAATATTTACATGTACTGTGTGTCAAAGGAAAAGTTTTTTGCCACAGAAAAAAATATGAGTATTGGTCATTGTGTCTCAAATACACACACACACACATACACACACACACACACGACTGAATATCATATATGCAATATTTCTTCAAAAATAGGAAAATAGCACATTCTCCTCTTAATTTTCTTCTTTAAATGGCCAATTCTGATCTTGACAGATGCAGATTAAATGTGTCTGTAATAGTCACCAAGAGCAGGCTTTTTTAATTATTAAAATATATCAACAAATATCATAGAATTACAATTCCATCAAAGCACATCACAACTTGTATTTTAACCACCATTTAGCATCTTGATTCAATCTGCAGATTTTTTTCCCCATGCACTAGTACTACTGTAGCAAAGAAATATACTGTCGTGGTATTAAACTAAATACTTAGTAAATTAAGTCCCAAGTGTCATCACAAACACTCCAGAGTATTAGGAAGATGCAGATCATATAAGCTACAAAATATTATTCTCATGAAATATCTACTTCTTTATGATATTTTACAGAATTATTTAATGCCACTTAATGTTTCTTGATGGCATCTTTATAGAG